>NW_026006077.1:153955-182191 GCF_001458135.2 Marmota marmota marmota | reverse complement strand
AAAGGTACAGGGTTAGAATTAGGGTTTGGTATAGGGTTAGAGCTAGAGTGAGGGCTATGGTTAAGACTATTAATGGGCTTAGGGTTCAGGTTAGAGTAATGGGTATTTTTAGAGCTAGGTATAGGACTAGGGTTAATGTTAGAATTATGGGTAGGTTTAGGTTCAGAGTTAGGGATGGGTCTAAGTTTATATGTAGGGTAAGGATTAGGCTTTGAGCTAGGATTAGGACTAAGGCTAGGGTTAGGATTAGGTTTTGGGCTAGGGTTATGGTTAGGATTACACTTAGGGTAAGATTTAGGCCCAGGGTTAACTCTACATTTTATGTTAGATTAAGGCGTGAGGTTAGAGTTATGGGTAATGTAAGAGCCAGGGTTATAATTAAAGCTAGGTGTAGGGTTAGGGTTATAGCTAGGTCTAGTTTTAGGTTTAGGTTTCAGTTAGGGTCAGGTTTAGAGATAGGTTTAGTGTTAAAGGCAGGGTCAGTATTCAGGTTAGAGTTAGAGTTAAAGTTAAATCCAGAATTAGGATAAGGTTTATGTCAAGATTAGGTTTAATCTTTGCGGTAGGTTAAGGGTTATTGTTAGAGCTAGGACTAGGGGTTTTTTTAGGACTAGGGGTAGATTTAAGGCTAGATTTAGGATTATTTTTTAGGTCTGGGGCTCGTGATAGGAGTAGGTTTAGGTGTAAGTATTGGTAGCGCTAGTGTTAGGGTTTCGTCTAAGGTTTGGGTCAGTATTAGGTTTTGGTCTAGGGTTAGGGTCAGGTTTAGACCTAGAGTTAGTGTTATGATCAGAATAAGGTTCATGGTTAGGGTTTGGGATAGGGTTAGAGAAAATATGAGGGCTAGATTTAGGACTATTAATTGAGTTCAGGTTTTTGTTAGCGTTAGGATTACAGATAGGTCTAGGTTTACCATAAGGGTTAGCATTTTGCTTACGGTTATGGACAGGGTTAGAGCTAGTGTTAGGGGTAGTGTTTGGATTAGGGTTAAAGCTTGGTTTAGGGATCAGTTAGGGCTAGATTTTCTGTTAGGGTTATGGCTGAGATTAGGGCAATGGTTAATGAAAGAACCAGGGTTAAAATTAGGGTTCTATTTAGGGTTAGTGTTAGGGGTTAGAACTCTGATATTAGGGTTAGTTTTAAGGTTATGTTGACAGTTAAAGCTAGCGTAGTATTAGGATAGGAGTCAGGGTCAGAGTTAGTTTTAGAGTTAGGGTTAGGACTCAAATAAGGGCTAGGGTTAATGTTAGGGTTTGGTTAAAGGTTAGAGTGGTGTTTAAAGCCTGGGTAAATGTTAGGATATAAGTCATGGTCAGGGTTATTTTAAGGTTATGGATAGGACTCTAAATAGGGCTAGAGTTATGTCCAGTTGTAGTGTTAGGGTTTGCTTTAAAAAAGGTTTATGGTTAGGGCTACTATTCAGTTTTGTTTTAGTCCTATGATTAGGGTTAGGGCTACTTTTATGATTAGCATTAGGGTTAGGGCTAGTGTTAGGGTTAGGCTTCTGCTAAGTGTTAAGGTTACATTTAGAGTTAGGATTAGATCTAGGGTTAGGGCTAGGACTAAGGATAGGGCAAGGTTTAGCCTTAGGGTTAGGGATCGGGTTAGGGTTAAGGTAAGAAATTGGGTTAGATCTAGGTATAGGGTTAGTGTTAGGCTTAATGATAGTGTTAAATTAGAGAGTTAGAGGTAGTCTTAGGACTAGGATTAGGGTTAGGGTTAGGGATAGGGTTAAATTAGTTCTAGGATTAGAACTAGGGTTAGTGTTCAGCTAAGGCCTATCATTAGGGTTAGGGTTAGGGTTAAGTTTAAAATGAGGGATGGCCATGTAGCTAGGTTTAGCGGTAGAGTGAGGTTTAGAGTTAGGGTTAGGGGTAGGGTTAGTGTTAGGTTATTGATTAAGTCTAGGTTTAGGGCTAGGAGGAGGGCTAATATTTGTTTTAGTGTTAGGGCTAAAATTAGGGCTAGGGCTAATATCAGGTCTAGGGTTATGGTTAATGATAGTTTTAGGGGTAGGTTTATGGCCACATCTAGTGTAAGTGCTGGGTTTAGAGTAATGTCCAGTTTAGAGCTAGGGGAATTATTAGGGTTAGAGTCAGGGTTAAGGTTTGGTTTAGGTTAGGATTTAGGTTTAGGGCTAAATTTAGCATTAGGGTTAGGGTTAGAGTAATGATAGATTTTGTTTATGGTTCAGGATAGGTTTAGGGTAATTCATAGTGTTTGGGTTAGCGATAGGTTTAGGGTTAGGCCTAGGGCTAGCATTTGGGTAAGAGTTATATTTAGGGTAATAGATAGGGTTAGAGCTAACCCTAAACCTAACACTAACACTAACCTTAACCATAGTCCTAACTGTAGGCCTAAACCTAACACTAAAACTAGAACTAATCCTAGCCCTAATTTAGTGCTAACCCTAAGTGAACACATAACCCTAGCCCTAAGACTAACTTTAACTCTCAACCTAGCCCTATTTCTATTTCTACCCCTTTTCATTATCGTAATCCTAATATTAGCCCTAAACTTAGCCCTAAACCCAGGAATAGCCCTAACCCTAGATCTATCCATAACTGTAAATATAACCCCAACCTTAAGCGTAAATCTCACCATACCACTAGCTGAACACTGTTGCTAATCCTCCAAATATTTCTAACCTTAGCTCTAGTCCTAAAACAAAACCGAGCCATTGCTCTAACCCTAAACCTTAACCTATATAAAACATTTACCGTAGAACTAGCCATAACATAAGCTCAAATTTGAGTACTAGGACTAAAACTAACTCTGACCCAGACTCATATACAAACACTAACTCTAGCTCTAAATATCATCCTAACCCTAAAGCTAATGCTAACACTAGACCTAGCAAAAACCCTAACCCTAAATCTAACCATAAACATAACCCTAGTTCTTACATTAGCCATAGCCCTAACCCTACCTCTAACCCTAACACAAAATTAGCCCTAATCTGAGCCCTAACACTAGATTTAACTCTAAACCAAACCCTAACCCTAGTCCTAAACCGAATCCTAACAGTAGCCCTAACCCTAGCTCTAACCCTATTTCTTACTCTAAGCCAAACCCTAACCATAATGCTAATCCTTGTCCTAATTCTAATTCTTAGCCCAAACAAAACACTAACCATATTACTAGTCCTAACCCTAGCCCTCATTCTATCTCAAACCCTAAACCAAAACCTAACCCTAAATTTCACCGTTATTCTGACCTTAACACTAATTATAGGTCTAAACCTGACACTTACCCTAAACTGAACCCTGAATCTAGTCCTACCAATAAACTTTTACCTAAACCTAAGCCTAATACTAGCCCTATACCTAAACCTAATCCTAAATATAGTGATAACTCTAGCCCTAGGCCTAAACTAAAACTTACCCTTAGCCCTAACAATAATCTTTAACCTAAACCAAACACTAACACTTCCCCTAGACCTAACTCTAGTCCTAAATCTAGTGATAACTCAAGCCCTAGACTAAAACTTAGTCCTAGCCCTAACAATATCCCTTAAACTAAACTAAACAGTATCACTACCCCTAGACCAAACCCTAGTCGTAATTCTGGCTTTCACCCTAACCCTAACTCTAAACTGAACCCTGACACAGACACTAACAATAAACCTAGTTATAAACCTGACCCTAAACTAAAATATAAACCTAACACTAGACCTAGCCATAACCCTATCTGTAAAACTAAAATAATTAGAACCCTAGACATTACATTACCCATAGCACTAAACTTAGGCCTAAANGGCTAGGGTTATGGTTAGGATTACATTTAGGGTAAGATTTAGGCCCAGGATTAACTCTACGTTTTATGTTAGATTAAGGTGTGAGGTTAGGGTTATGGGTAATGTAAGAGCCAGGGTTATAATTAAAGCTAGGTGTAGGGTTAGTGTTATAGCTAGGTCTAGTGTTAGGTTTAGGTTTCAGTTAGGGTCAGGTTTAGAGATAGGTTTAGTGTTAAAGGCAGGGTCAGTATTCAGGTTAGAGTTAGAGTTAAAGTTAAATCCAAAATTAGGATAAGGTTTATGTCAAGATTAGGTTTAATCTTTGCGGTAGGTTAAGGGTTATTGTTAGAGCTGGGACTAGGGGATTTTTTAGGACTAGGGGTAGATTTAAGGCTAGATTTAGGATTATTTTTAGGTCTGGGGCTCTTGATAGGAGTAGGTTTAGGTGTAAGTATTGGTAGGGCTAGTGTTAGGGTTTCGTCTAAGGTTTGGGTCAGTATTAGGTTTTGGTCTAGGGTTAGGGTCAGGTTTAGACCTAGAGTTAGTGTTATGATCAGAATAAGGTTCATGGTTAGGGTTTGGAATAGGGTTAGAGAAAATATGAGGGCTAGATTTAGGACTATTAATTGAGTTCAGGTTTTTGTTAGCATTAGGATTACAGATAGGTCTAGGTTTACCATAAGGGTTAGCATTTTGCTTACGGTTATGGATAGGGTTAGAGCTAGTGTTAGGGGTAGTGTTTGGATTAGGGTTAAAGCTTGGTTTAGGGCTCAGTTAGGGCTAGATTTTCTGTTAGGGTTATGGCTGAGATTAGGGCAATGGTTAATGAAAGAACCAGGGTTAAAATTAGGGTTCTATTTAGGGTTAGTGTTAGGGGTTAGAACTCTGATATTAGGGTTAGTTTTAAGGTTATGTTGACAGTTAAAGCTAGCGTAGTATTAGGATAGGAGTCAGGGTCAGAGTTAGTTTTAGAGTTAGGGTTAGGACTCAAATAAGGTCTAGGGTTAATGTTAGGGTTTGGTTAAAAGTTAGAGTGGTGTTTAAAGCCTGGGTAAATGTTAGGATATAAGTCATGGTCAGGGTTAGTTTAAGGTTATGGATAGGACTCTAAATAGGGCTAGAGTTATGTCTAGTTGTAGTGTTAGGGTTTGCTTTAGAAAAGGTTTATGGTTAGGGCTACTATTCAGTTTTGTTTTAGTCCTATGATTAGGGTTAGGGTTACTTTTATGATTAGCATTAGGGTTAGGGCTAGTGTTAGGGTTAGGCTTCTGCTAAGTGTTAGGGTTACATTTAGAGTTAGGATTAGATCTAGGGTTAGGGCTAGGACTAAGGATAGGGCAAGGTTTAGCCTTAGGGTTAGGGATCGGGTTAGGGTTAAGGTAAGAAATTGGGTTAGATCTAGGTATAGGGTTAGTGTTAGGCTTAGTGATAGTGTTAAATTAGAGAGTTAGAGGTAGTCTTAGGACTAGGATTAGGGTTAGGGTTAGGGATAGGGTTAAATTAGTTCTAGGATTAGAACTAGGGTTAGTGTTCAGCTAAGGCCTATCATTAGGGTTAGGGTTAGGGTTAAGTTTAAAATGAGGGATGGCCATGTAGCTAGGTTTAGAGGTAGAGTGAGGTTTAGAGTTAGGGTTAGGGGTAGGGTTAGTGTTAGGTTATTGATTAAGTATAGGTTTAGGGCTAGGAGGAGGGCTAATGTTTGTTTTAGTGTTAGGGCTAAAATTAGGGCTAGGGCTAATATCAGGTCTAGGGTTATGGTTAATGATAGTTTTAGGGGTAGGTTTATGGCCACGTCTAGTGTAAGTGCTGGGTTTAGAGTAATGTCCAGTTTAGAGCTAGGGGAATTATTAGGGTTAGAGTCAGGGTTAAGGTTTGGTTTAGGTTAGGATTTAGGTTTAGGGCTAAATTTAGCATTAGGGTTAGGGTTAGAGTAATGATAGATTTTGTTTATGGTTCAGGATAGGTTTAGGGTAATTCATAGTGTTTGGGTTAACGATAGGTTTAGGGTTAGGCCTAGGGTTAGCATTTGGGTAAGAGTTATATTTAGGGTAATAGACAGTGTTAGAGCTAAGTTTAGAGCTAGGGTTATGGTTAGGAATAGGTCTTGAGTTAGATTTAAGGTTAGTGTTAGAACTAGGGTTAGGGTTATGTTTAGCATAAGAGTTAAGTATTGTCCTAGGGTTTGGTCTAGCATGAGAATTAGGTTTAGGTTTAGGTCTAGGGATAGTATTATGGTAGAGTTAGGGTTTGTGCTAGGGTTATCATTAAGGTTAGGTTTAGTGTAATGAATGCAGATAGAGATAGGATTAGTGTTAGGGTTAGATTTAGGTTTAGGGTTAGGGTTAGGGCTATGGATATGTTTAGATTTATTTTAAGGGCTAGGGTTTGAGCTAGGTTTAGGGCTATGGCAAGTGTAACATTTAGGGTTAGGTCTTGGGGTAGTTCTCCAGTTAGGATTGGGGTTAGCATTAGGGTTTGGGCTAGGATTATCAATAGGTTTAGTGTTAGTGTTAGGGTAATAGGTAGGTTTAGAGCTAGGTTTATGGATAGGGTTAAGTATATGGTTAGGGCTAAGGTTAGGGTTAGAGTTAGGGATATGTCTAGGTCTATGTTTAGGGTAAGGGATAGGCTTTGAGCTATTGTTAGGGTTAGGTTTAAGGTTAGGGTTAGGGTTTAGCTAGGTTTAGGCATTGGATAAGGGCTTGGTTTTGTGTTAGGTTTAAGGCTAAGGTTAGGGAAATGGCTAATGTAAGAACTAGGGTTAAAATTATGGTTAGTTTTAGGGTTGGGGTAGGGATAGTTCTAGTGTTAGGGTTAGGGTGATATTTATAGCTATGGTTAGTGATAGGATATGAGTCATGGTCAAGGTTAGTTTTAGGGTTAGGGTTAGGATTCGAATTAGGGTTAGGATTATTGTAAGGTTTTGGTTTAAATTTAGTGTTTTGTAGAGATAAGGTGAGTGTTAGGATATGGGTCAGAGCAGGGTTATTTTTAAGGTTAGAATTACGACTCAAATTCTGGCTAGGTTTTGGTCTAGGTATAGTGTTAGAATATGCTTTAAGTTAAGGTTTAAGTTTTGGCCTCTTGCTTGTTTTTATTTTAGTGGTAGGGTTAGGGTAAGGGCAAGTTTTATGATTAGCATTAGTGTTAGGGCTAGATTTATGGTTTGGGTTAGGATTAAGGCTAGGTTTTAGGCTAGGATTAGGACTAGTTTTTGTTTTAGGTTTAGGGCAAGGATTAGGGCTAGGGATAATATCAGGTCTAGAGTAACAGTTAGGAATAGTTTTAGGGTTAGGTTTATGGCTAGGTCTAGTTTTAGGGTTAGGTTTAGGGAAAGGGTCAGGTTTAGAGTGAGGGGTATTATTAGGGTCAGGGTCAGGTTTTGGGTTTTGGTTAGGTTAAGGTTTAGGTTTAGGGCTTGAATTAACATTAAGTTTAGAGTTAGGTATAGGGCAATGGATAGGGGTTAGGTTTAGGTTTCAGGTTCGGTTTACGGTAAAAGATATGGTTAGGTTTTGCAATAGGTTTATTTTTAGGGCGAGGGTTAGCATTAGCGTTAATGTTATCATTAGGGTAATTCATGGAATTAGAGTAGGGTTAGGGCTAGGGTTATTGTTAGGACTAGGGCTAGACTTAGGGTAAGGGTCAAGGTTAGGGTTAGGTTAGTGTTAAGATTAGGTAAAGGTACCATTTAGGGTTTGAGCTTGGGTTAGTGCTAGGGCTAGGTTTATGTTTAGGGTTATGGTTATGGTTAGTGTTAGAGTTGGGGCTAGGGTTAACGTTAGTGTTAGGGTAATTGATACTGTTAGATGTCAGGTTAGAGTTAGGTTTAATTTTAAGGTTAGGGTATGGTCAGGTTTACAATAATGGTTACAGTTTGAGCTAGGTTAGGGTTAAGGTTAGGGTTAGGTTTACGGTTAGTTCTAGGGTTAGGTTTATGTTTAGGGTTAGTGTAGGTATAGATTTAGGTCTAGGGCTACTCTTAGGGTTAGTTTTAGGGTTAGGGTAATGGGTAGCATTCAATATAGTGTTAGGGATACGGTTAAGGTTATGATGAGGGCTAGGTTTAGGGTTATAGATAAGCCTTGGCTTAGTGTTATGGTTAGGTTACGGGTAAGGGTTAGGAATCAAGCTAGGGTTAGTGCTAGGGTGAGGGTTAGGTTAAATCAGGGCTAGGGGAGGGTAGGATAATGGATAGGGCTAGGGTTAGCATTAGGTTTAGGTTTATGGTTAGGGTAATGAATAGAGTTAGAGCTAGGGTTAGGGTTACATTTAGGGTTTGGGCTAGGGTTATATTTAGGGTAAGGTTTTGGGTTAGATCTTGGTTTAGGACTAGGGCAAGGGTTAGGGTTAGGGTCAGGTCTAAATTTAGAGTTAGGGTTATGCTTAATATTAGGGTTAGGGCTACAATTATGGCTAGGTTTTGTGGTGAGGTTTAGGCCCAATGTTAGGTTTATGGGTAATCAAAGAGCTAGGGTTATGTTTATGGCTAGTTTAAGGATTACTTTTGGGGTTATGATAAGATTTAGAGCTATGGTTTCTTTTAGGGTAAGGGTCAATGTTCGGGTTAGGGTTAATTTTAGGGTTAGGGACATAATTAGGACTAGGGTTATGTCTTGGGTGAGTTAGTGTTTGAGTTAGATAAAGAGTTATTGTTAGGTCGAGGGCTAGAGTTATAGCTATATTTATGATTAGATTTAAGTCTAGGGGTAGTGTTAGTGTTAGATTTAGGTATAGATTTACTAGTAGGGCTAGTGTTAGTTTGGGTTTAGGGGTAGGTTCAGGTTTAAACTAAGGATATTGTTAGGGTCAGAATAAGGGACATGATTAGGGTTAGGGTTTGAGTTAACTTTACAGCTAGGATGAGGGCTAGGTTTAGGAATAGTAATAGAGTTAGAATTTGGGGGTAGACTAAGGATTAGTGTTAGAATGAGGGTAGCAATAGGGTGAGGGTTTGACTTAGTGTAATGGATAGGATTAGAGCTATGTCTAGGGCCAGGGATAGGGTTATGGTTAGGACTAAGATTAGGGTTAGGGTTAATATTATGGCTAAGTTTAGGGCTAGGATTAGGGCTAGGTTTTGTGTTAGGGTCAGGGCTCGCATTAGGCCTAGGGCTAATGCCAGGTCTAGGGTTACAGTTAGGGATAGATTTAGGGTTAGGATTATGACTAGGTATAGTGTAAGTGTTAGGTTAAGGTTTAGGGAATGGTTTAGAGCTAGGGATATTATTAGGTTCAGATTCAGGATTATGGTTTGAGTTGGTTAATGACTAAATTTAGGGCTCCAATTAGCTTTAGGGTTATGGTTATGTTTATGGATATGGTTAGGTTTAGGTTTCAGGTTAGGTTTATGGTAATAGTTTTAGGTTTAGGAATAGGTTTAGGGTTATCCTCAAGTTAGCATTAGGGTATGGTTAGGGTTAGGGTAATGGATAGAGTTACAGCTAGGGTTAAGTTTAGGTTTATTATTAAGATTAGGGATAGGGTAAAGTTTAGAGTTAGAGCAAGTTTGGGGTTACAGTTATATTTAGGGTAAGGGTTAGGGCTAGGTTAGGGTTATAGTTACGAATAAAGCCAGTGTTAGGTCTCTAATTAAGACTAAGATTTGGGTTAGTTGGGGCTAAGATTATGGCTATAGCTAATGTAAGCATGAGGGTTATGATTAGTGATAGTTTTAGGGTTAGGGGAAAGGCTAGGTCTAGTGTTAGGTTTAGGTTTAGGTTTTAGGTGATCTTTAGAGCTAGGGTTAGTGTTAGGGTCAGAATAAGGGTCAGGTTAGTTTTTGGGTGAGGGATAGGACTCATGTTACAGCTAGGTTTAGGTCTAGGTGTAGAGCTAGGTTTTGTTTTAGGTTAAGGATTGGGGTTAGGGCTATGGCTCTGTTTTATTGTAGTGCTAGGGCTAGGTTATGGCTAGTTTTAGGATAAGTGTTAGTGTTACAGCTTGTGTTAGTGAGATGTTTAGGCACAGGGTTAGGGATAGATTTAGAGTTAGGTTTAGATATAGGATTAGGGCTAAGGCTAAAGGTAGGGCTAAGCTTAGGGCAAGTGTTAGAATTATAAAAAGGAATAGGTTTAGAACTAGGATTAGGGCTAGGACAAGAGTTAGTCTTAGGGCTATAGTTAGGTTAGGTTTTGGGCTAAATTAGGGCTAGGATTAGGTCTAGCATCTGTGTTAGGGTTAGGCCTAGTGTTAGGCTTAGGTTTAGGCTTTTGATAGGGTTAGGTCTGGGGAAGGGATGAGTTATAGCTATGTTTAGAGCTCAGTGGAAAATGGAATTATTGTTGGTTATAGGGTTTTGATTTTAGTTATTAATAAGGCTAGGTTTAGGGCTAGGATGAGGGCTAAGATTTGTTTGAGGTTTATGAATAGAATTGGGGCTATGGCTAGTGTAAGGTCTAGGGTTATGTTTAGGGACATATTTAAGGTTAGGTTTAATGCTAGGTCTAATATAAGGGTTAGGTTTAGGGTAAGGGTCAGGTTTAGAGCTAGGTGTCCTATTAGGGTTAGGCCAAGGTTTTGGGTTTAATTTAGGTTAGGATTTAGGATTAGGGATTGAATTAGAATTAGGTTAGGTTTAAGGTAATGAGACTGTTAGGTTTAGGGTTTAAGTTAGGCTTAGGTTAATTTATTGGGTTAAAGTTAGCAATAGGGTCAGGTTTAGGCCCAGGGTTAGTATTAGGGTAAGGGTTATGATTAGGGTAATGAATAGGATTAGAGCTAGTGTTAGGGCTAGGGTTATGGTTAGTATTAGGACTAGAGTTAGGGTTAGGGTTAGGCCTAGGGATAGGGTTAGGATTAGTTTAGGGTACGGTTTAGGGATTGAGTTATAGCTAGTTCACACTATGGTGAAGATTAGGTTTAGGATTAGATTTAGGTTAGATTTACACTTAGAGCATGGATGATTGATAGTTTTAGGGCTAGGGTTATCATTAGTTTCAGGATATTTGATAGGGTTAAATGTCAGGTAATTGTGGGTTAGGATTAGGGTTACTTTTAAGGTAATGTTTAGAGATTGAGCTACAGTTAGGTTAGTTTTAGGGTTAGGGTTAGGGTAATGGATAAGTTTACGGATTATGATAGTGTCAGGGTTTGGTGTAGTGTTAGCATTGAGTCTAGGGTTAGGGCTAGATTTAGGATTAGCATTAGGATTATGGCCAGTGTTAGGGTGAGGTTTAGGCTTAGGGTTTGGGTTAGATTTAGAGATAGGTTTATATCTAGGATAAGGGCTTGGGCAAAGGTTATGTCTTGGGTTTAGGCTAGGATAAGGTCTAAGTTTTGGGGTATGATAAGTGATAGGTTTAGAAGTATTAATAGAAATAATGTGAGAGTTAAAGTTAGTCTTAGGGTTGGAGTTAGGGTTACAGTTAAGGTTAGGGCTAAATTAGGGCTTGGATTAGGACTAAGGATAGTGTTAGGGTTAGGCTTAAATTTGGGTCTATGTTAGCTTTAGGGTTATGGTAGGGTAAGGTATGATGTTACAGATAGTTTTAGAGCTAAGGCAACAGTTAAAATTAGAGTTAGGGCTAGGGTTAAGTTTAGGGTTAGGATTAAAGCTAGTGTTAGGCCTAGAATTAAGGCTACGGTTTGTGTTAAGCTTAGGGATAGCATTAGGACTAGGTTTAATATCAGGTCTAGGGTTATGGTTAGGGATAGTTTTAGGGATAGGTTTATGGCTAGATATAGTGTAATGGTTAGGATGAGGGTTAGGGTCAGCTTTAGAGGTAGGGGTATTATTAGAGTCAGGGTCAGATTTAGGGTTTGGTTTAAGTTAAGGTAGAAGGTTAGAGCTAAAACTAGCATTAGGGTTAATGTTATAGTTAGGGTAATGGAGATGGTTAGGTTTAGGGTTCAGGTTATATTTATGGTAATGTATAGGTTAGGGTTAGGGATAGTGTTAGAGTTAGGCTGGGGGTTAGCATTAAGGTTAGGGTTAGGGTATTGGATAGGGTTAGAGCTAGGGTTAGGGCTAGGGTTATAGTTAGGTTTAGGGCTAGGTTTAGGGTTAGGTTTAAAGATAGTTCAAGGATGAAAGTTAGGGTTAGGTTTAGGGTAAGGGTTAGGGCTAGGTTTAGGGTTTGAGTTAGGGTTAAAGCTATGGTTGGTCTCGGATTAGGGGTAGGTTTTGGGTTATGTTAGTGCTAGTGTTAGGGATTTGGATAATGTAAGAACTAGGGTTACAATTACGGCTAGTTTTACAGTTACCATTAGGGCTAAGTTTAGTTTTAGGATTACGTTTAAGTTTAGGGTGATGTTTTGAACTAGGTAAGTGTTAGGGTCAGAGTCAGGATCAGGGTTCATTTTAGGGTTAGAGATATGACTCAAATTAATGGTAGTCTTAGGGCTAGATGTAGGGTAAGTTATTGGTTTAGGTTATGGTTTAAGTTTAGTGTTAAGGCTCAGTTTTGTTTTAGGGCTAAGGCTAAAGGAAAGTGTAGTTTTACAACTAGCGTTAGTGTTATTGCTAGTGATAGTGTAAATTTAGGCTTAGGAGTAGTTTTAGAGTTATGGTTAATTCTAGAGTTATCACTCTGATAAGGATTAGGGCTAAGTTTATGGCTAGTGTTTGGGTTATGGTCAGGCATAGGGTTAGAACTAGGAATAGGGCTAGGGCGAGAGTTAGAGTTAGTCTTAGGGCCAGGGTTAGGGTTAGGGTAAGGGTTGGGTTTAGGCGAAGGTTTGCCAGTTTGCTTTGCACCTGCATTTCCATTTACCCATATAGCTCAAACTGATGTGAAACCTTAAAATACAAAGTGTTCATGATAACGAACCATTGATTTGAGAAGGCCCAAACTTGGGATCATACTAAGGCTAGATAAAACATGAATTCTGCCCAGAATCAAAGAAATTTGAACAAAACTAACTCTCACCCTAACATTACCTGTAACCCTAGCACTAGCTCTAACCCTAAAACTAACCCTAAGCCTAACCTGATTAGAGGACCATTGATCCAATAAGTCCCACCATTGGGAGCCTTGTGGGTCATGCTAAGTGATGAATCTTACGCAGCATCAATCGAACCTGACCAAATAATTATAGGAGGTATATCAGTACATGCATATTTCCCTGTTTCTCCTAAAGGGTTCTCAGATATAGTTGTTTGTCCATGCTTAAGCTTAGACCTAATTTTACAAGGAACATACCAGAGTCCCTACAGAGAACTGATGAAGTGTGTGAAGTTTCAAGCAGCACAAACCCTGTTTGATTTTCAGCTCCATTAACTTTCCCTTATAAGTCAAAATGAAGTGAAATCTTAAAATACAAAATGTTACTGACAGCAAACCTGTGAATGAAGAAGGCCTAAACCTGTGGAACAGAGTAAATCTAGATAAAAGATAAATCCTGCCAAGTATCAAAGAATTTTGAAAAGAACTAACTCTAATCCTAACACTAGCTCTAACCCTTACTGTTTTCCTAACCCTAACTTTTTTATGTAACCTTTGACCAAACAAGTTCCAAACCTGGGCAGCCTAGTGGGGCAAAATAAGGGAGGAATGCTGTACAGTATTAAAGAAATCTGACCAAATAGTTGATGGACTATATCAGTACATGCATATTTCCCTGTTATCTCCTAAAAAACTCTTGGATAAATTTGTTTTACATGTTTCAGCTCAGGCCTACTTTCACAAAAACAAACCGGAGATTGCCCAGAGAGAATTGATGGAGTGTGAAATTTAAAGCAGCTAACACCAACGCTGTTTGATGTCTCGCTCCACTTTCATTTACCTGTATATGAAAAAATGAACTGAAAATTTAAAATACAAAGTGTTCCTTACAGTAAACAATTGAACCTAGGAGACCCAAATATTTGGAGTATAGTATGGATAGGAGAAAAATGAATCCTGCCCAGTATCAAAGAAATTTGAACAAAACTAAATCTAACCCTAATACTAGCTCTAACACTAGCCCTAATACTAATCTTAACACAAATCCTAATATGTTTAAAAAACTGTTGATTCTAGAAGTTGAAAACTTGGGTAGCCTAGCAGGCTAAGATATCAGATGAATTCTATGCTGTAGGATAGGAAATATGACCAAATAATTGAGGTGGTATTTTAGTTTATGCATATTTCTCTGTTTTATGCTAAAGGGATCTTGGATAAAGTTGTTTTTTGCCATTTGCATCTTAGGGCTACTTTCACAAAGAACCAACCAGAGAGTTCCCACAGAGAACTGATTCAGTGTCTGAAGTTTTATGCAGCTAGCACTTAACATGACCTTTATCCTAAATGTAACCCTTACATTAGACCTAGCCATAACCTAAACCTAAAACTATCCTCAACCATAATGCTAGACCTGACATTAGCCCTAGCCCTAATCCTAGCCCTAGCCCTAACACAAATCCTCATCCTAGCCCTAAACCTAGCCTTAATCCTAAAGTGTACCTAACCCTAGCCCTAACCCTAAATAACACTTGCTCTACCCCTAAACCTAGCAATAACCCCACTTTCCCCCTAACTCTAACCCTAACTCTTACTCTTACATTAATCCTAACTCTAGCCCTAATGCTAGGCCGAACCCTAACTCTAACTCTACTTCTAATCCTATCCCTAATTTAGTCCTAACCCTAAACCTACCCCTAACCCTAGCCCAAAGACTAACTCTGCCTCTCACCCTAGCCTATTTCTACTTGTAACCCTATGCATTACCGTAACCATAACACTATCCTTAACCTTAACCCTAATCCTAGCCCTAGACCTAAACCTAGATCTAACCATAACGAAAAATCTAAACCTAAACCTCACCCTACCACTAGCCCTAACATTATTGCTAATCCTAAAGCTAGCCCTAACATTAGCCCTAGCTCTAAAACCAAACTGAGCCATAGCACTAACCCTAACTCTAGACCTGACATTAGCCCTATCCCTAATTCTAACCATAACCCTAACACAAACCCTAACTCTACCCTTAGCCTTAATTCTAGCCCTAATTCCAGTCCAATACCTAACCCTAAAGGTAACATTGACCCTGTCTCTGACTCTAACACTAACTCTATCTCTAACCATCATCCTGAACCTAAACCTAACCCTAATACTAGACCTAGACTTAACAATAACCCTAAAACTAGCCCTATTCATAACCCTAGATCTTAAACATAGTTCTACCCTAGCCTTAACCTAACCCCAAACCTAGTCCTAATCTGAGCACTCACCCTAGCTTTAACACTAACCCTAACCCTAACTTGGGCATTAACATTTTATTTTAACCTAAGCCTAAATCTAAACCTTGCCCTACCAAAAAAACCTAACCTGAACCATAGCCCTAATCTTAACAATAACACTAGCCCTAACCCTTACTTGAATCCTATCAGTTACCCTTACCATAACCCTAACCAAATTCTAACCCAAGGCCTAACCCTAATCATAGCCCTAACCTAACTATGACCTTAGCCCTAACAGCAGTTCTAATCTTCTTCATTATCCTAACCATGACCTAACCTGAACAATAGCTCTAATTGTATTCATAACCATAGTCCTAACCATAGCTAGAATACTATCCATTTCTCTAACCATAACCTTAACCAAATTCTAACCCAAGGCCTAACCTTAATCATAGCCATATACTAACCATAACCCTAGCCCTAACTGCAGCTCTAATCTTATCCATTAGCCTAACCATAACCCTAACCGAATTCTATCCCTAGTCCTAACCCTCACTCTATCACAAACCCTAACCCTATCCATTACCCTAAACTAACCTGAATCCTAAACCTAACCATATTCATTATGCTAACCTTAATCCTAACCCTAATGCTAATTTGAGCCCTAAACATAAACTTGAACCTAACCCATACCCTAACCCTGACTCTAATCCTAATAATATGCTAGCTGTAAATCTGACCCCAACCCTCAACCTCACCCTTACAATAGACCTAGCCATAAACCTAAAAATAAAACTATTCCTAACCATAACCCTAGACGTGCCATTAGTCCTAGCCCTAAATCTAACACAAACCCTAGCTCTAATCATAGCTCTAAGCCTAGCCTTAATTCTAATCCTACTCTTAACACTAGCCCTAACCCTAATTTTATCCCTTGCCCTAGACCTAAACCCAGCTGTAACATTATATCTTAGCCTTACCCTAATGCTAGCCCTAATACTAGCCCTAAACCTAAGCCTAAACCTAACAATAACCCTAGCACTACTCCTAGCTCTAATTTAGCCTAACCCTAAACCTAAACCTAGCCCTAGCCCTAAGACTAAGTCTAACGTTCACCCAAGCCCTAGCCCAATTCAAAACCTATCCCTTACCATAAACTAAAACTTAGCCCTATCCCTATACCCAACCCTAGCCCTAACCTTCACTGTAGTGCTAAACATGGATCTAACCCTAATATTAAGCATAAACCTCACCATAACACTAGCCCTAATGCTAATGCTGATTGGAAAACTAGCCCTAACCCTACCCTAGCCCTAAAATAAAACCAAGCCATAACTATAACCATAACCCTTAACCTAAACCAAACCCTAACCCTTCACCTAGCCATAAAACTAGCTTCAATTTGATCTCTAACCCTAACCCTAGAAATAACACTGACCCTGACTTGGACTATAACACTAACCCTAGCTCTAAACATTGTCCTAATGCTAACCCTAAAACTAGCTCTAATTGGAAACCTAGTTCTTACGTTAGCCATAGCCCTAATGCTAACAAAAATCCTAGCCCTAATTCGAGCCTTAACCCTAGGTTTAATCCTAACACTAACCCTAAACATAGCCATAAACCTAAACCTGACACAAACCCTAAACCTACCTCTAAAACTATCCCTTACAATAAGCCAAACCCTCACCGTAATGCTACCCTAGTCCAAATCTTAATCCTTAGCCTACCCCAAACCCTAACCCTATTACTAGTCCTACCCTAGATCTCATTCTATCTCCAACCCTAACCCAAACCGAAAGCATTAACATGACCTTACTCTGACCCTAACCCTAATTCTAGATCTAAAACTGACCCTAACCCTAAATGGAACACTAGAAGTACCCCTACCAGCAAAATTTTACCTAAACCTACCATAATACTAGCACTGGACCAAACCTAATCCTAAATAGAGTCATGAATCTAGCCCTAGCATTAAACATAAACCTAGCACCAGCCCTAACAATAACTCTTAATATAATGCAAAGTCTAACCCTTCCCTAGACCCAAAGCTAGTCCTAATTCTGGCCCTAACCATAAACCTAAACCTAACCCTTACCATAACCCAAACACTAGCTCTAAACTGTATCCTAACCCAGAACCTAACCATAACACTAGACTATTGCATAAACCTAACCCTAAAACTAGTCATAAACATAACCCTAGCTCTTACATTTCCCATAGCCCTAATGCTAGACATAAATCTCCCACAATACCTAGCCATTATCCTAGCCCTAAACCTAGCCTTAATTATAACCCTAACTGTAACACTTAAACTAACCCTAAACCTAATCCTTGCCCTAGCCCTAACCTAGCTCTAATAATAACACTTACCTAAACCTATCCCTAATATTAACCCTAAGCCTAACATTATACTAGCCCTAATTCTTACCTTAACCCTACCCCTAAACTTAGCTCTAATCTTATTTATTATCCTAAAGATAAGCCTAATGTAAATGCTAACCCTAGGCCTAATGCTAACCCTATCCCTAATATTAACCTTTTCCATTATTCTAACCTAACCTGAACCTAACCTAAACCTATTCATTACCCTAACCCTAACCCTAACGCTAACACTAAATCAATCCTTAACCCTAAACCTTAACCTAAACCAAACTCTACCATTACCCTTACCGTAGCTCTAAACCTGACATTTATCCTAAACCTAACCCTTACACTAGACCTAGCCACAACCTAACCCTAAAACTAACCCTATCCATATACCTAGACCTGGCATTAGCCCTAGCCTTAATACAAGCCCTAACCCTAATACAACCCTAGTCCTCATCCTAGCCCTAAACCTAGCCTTAATCCTAACCTGAAACCTAACCCTAGCCCTACCCCTGATTTTAACTCTCATATTAGCCCTGAATCTAGTTATAACACCATCCTTTCCCCTAAATCTAACCCTAAGCCTTATCCTAACACTAATCCTAACTCTAGCCCTAACCATAGGCCGAACCCTAACACTAACCCTAGCACTAATACTAGACCTAATTTTGCCCTAACCCTAACCGTACCCCAAACCCTAGGACTAAAACTAACTCTAACACTCACCTTAGCCCTATTTCTAGTTCTAACCCGATCAGTTACCATAACCCTAACACAAGCCCTAATCTTAGACCTATTCCTAGTCCTAGACCAATCCCTAGACCTAACCATAACTCTAAACCTAAACCTAACTCTAAGTCTAAAACTCACCCTACCATTAGACCTAACACTATTGCTAATACTAAAACTAGACTAACCCTAGCCTTAGCCCTAAAACAAATCAGAGCCATTGCCCAAACCCTACACCTTAACTACTAAACCCTAACCCTACACTTAGCCATAACTTCCTTAATCTAATTTGAGTCCTAGGCCTAAAACTAACCCTGAACCTGACTTATATCCTAACACTAACCCTAGCACTAAATATCACAATAACCCTAAATATAATGCTTACATTAGACCTAGACCAAACACTAACCCTAAATTTAACCCTAATCATAACCCTGGATCATACATTAGCCATAGTCCTAACCCTAGCCCTAACCTCATCTAAAACTTAGCCCTAATCTGAGCCCTATCATTAGCTTTAACCCTAACCCTAAACCTAATCCTAAACCTATCTTTAATCCTAACCATAATTTTAGCCATAATGCTACCTCTAATCCTATCCATTACCTTACTACTAACCCTAACCCTAATGCTAACCCTAGGATAACCCTAACCTTATCTATATCCCTAACCCTATCCAGTACACTAAACCTAATCTGAACCCTAAACCTAACCATATCCATTACCCTAAACCTAAACCTAACCATAATGCTAATTTGAGGCCTAACAATAAACCTTAACTTAAACAAACCCTAAAACTTACCCTGACCCTAACAAAACCCTAGTTCTAAAAGTGACCCTATCCCTCAACCTAATCCTTACACTATACCTAGGCATAAACCTAAACCTGAAAATATCCCTAACCATAATAACCTTAGACATCATATTAGCCCTAGCCCTAATATAGGCCTAAACCTAACAAAACTGTATCCCTCATCCTAGCACTAAACCTAGCCTAAATCCTAACCCTCACCCTCACCGTATCCCTATCCCTAATTTGAACTCTCACCCTAGCACTGAACCTAGCTATAACTCTAATGCTAAAACTAAAACTAGCTCTAAAAACTAGCTCTTCTCCTAAAACTAACCCTAAACCTAACACTAACACTAACCCTAACCATAGTCCTAACTGTAGGCCTAAACCTAACACTAAAACTAAAACTAATCCTAGCCCTAATTTAGTGCTAACGCTAAGTGAACACATAACCCTAGCCCTAAGACTAACTTTAACTCTCAACCTAGCCCTATTTCTATTTCTAACCCTTTTCATTATCGTAATCCTAACATTAGCCCTAAACTTAGCCCTAAACCCAGGAATAGCCCTAACCCTAGATCTATCCATAACTGTAAATATAACCCCAACCTTAAGCGTAAATCTCACCATACCACTAGCTGAACACTGTTGCTAATCCTCCAAATATTTCTAACCTTAGCTCTAGTCCTAAAACAAAACCGAGCCATTGCTCTAACCCTAAACCTTAACCTATATAAAACATTTACCCTAGAACTAGCCATAACATAAGCTCAAATTTGAGTACTAGGACTAAAACTAACTCTGACCCAGACTCATATACAAACACTAGCTCTAGCTCTAAATATCATCCTAACCCTAAAGCTAATGCTAACACTAGATCTAGCAAAAACCCTAACCCTAAATCTAACCATAAACATAACCCTAGTTCTTACATTAGCCATAGCCCTAACCCTACCTCTAACCCTAAAACAAAATTAGCCCTAATCTGAGCCCTAACACTAGATTTAACTCTAAACCAAACCCTAACCCTAGTCCTAAACCGAATCCTAACAGTAGCCCTAACCCTAGCTCTAACCCTATTTCTTACTCTAAGCCAAACCCTAACCATAATGCTAATCCTTGTCCTAATTCTAATTCTTAGCCCAAACAAAACACTAACCATATTACTAGTCCTAACCCTAGCCCTCATTCTATCTCAAACCATAAACCAAAACCTAACCCTAAATTTCACCGTTATTCTGACCTTAACACTAATTATAGGTCTAAACCTGACACGTACCCTAAACTGAACCCTGAATCTAGTCCTACCAGTAAACTTTTACCTAAACCTAAGCCTAATACTAGCCCTATACCTAAACCTAATCCTAAATCTAGTGATAACTCTAGCCCTAGGCCTAAACTAAAACTTACCCCTAGCCCTAACAATAACCCTTAACCTAAACCAAACACTAACACTTCCCCTAGACCTAACTCTAGTCCTAAATCTAGTGATAACTCTAGCCCTAGACTAAAACTTAGTCCTAGCCCTAACAATAACCCTTAAACTAAACTAAACAGTATCACTACCCATAGACCAAACCCTAGTCGTAATTCTGGCTTTCACCCTAACCCTAACTCTAAACCGAACCCTGACACAGACACTAACAATAAACCTAGCTATAAACCAGACCCTAAACTAAAATATAAACCTAACACTAGACCTAGCCATAACCCTAAATGTAAAACTAAAATAATTAGAACCCTAGACATTACATTACCCATAGCACTAAACTTAGGCCTAAAACTAACACAAAACCTAGTCCTAATCAGAGGCCTAAACCTACCCTAAGCATAACCCTAACCATAACCGTAGACCTACCATAACCCTGACCTCACCTTAGTCCTAACCCTATGTAAAAGCCTAAACCTTAACCTAAACATAATCCTAGCCTTATCACTAACAATAACCCTAACCCTAGCCCTAATCCTAAATTTAACCCTAGCCCTAACTCTAACAATTATATTAACTCTAACCCTAACCCTAATGATAACTTTAGCCCTAACCCTAACCAAAACCCTAACCCAAAACATAAACCTAACCCTACACCTAACCCTAAACCTGATCTTTGCCATAACCCTCACCCTAACTCAAAACCTAAACCTTACACTAAACCCAATAGTAAACATAGCCCTAAAACTAAACTTAACAATAAAGCTAAACTTACGTCGAATCTGGTCTATTACACTAAACCTAATCCTAACTCTAATGAAAACCCTAGACCTAAACCTAAACCTAATCCTGACCATTACTCTAACCATAACCTTAGACCTAACACTAAACCTAACCCTCATACTAGAACTAAGGCTAGCTTAAAACCTTACCTTTCCCCTAAAATTAATTATAACTCTACTCTAAGCTACAATTTCTAGCCCTAATCCAAGTGCTAACCTTAACTCTAGAACTAATCCTAACTATAAACTTATTCTAACCCCATACATTACCCGTATGACAGCCCTATTCCTAATGCTAACCCTAGGCCTAAACCTAACCCTATCACAAACTCTAAATATCTCCATTACCCTAAACCTACACTGAACCCTAAACCTAACCCTATCCTTTACAGGATACCTAATTTTAACCCTAGATCTAACCCTTACTCCACATCTTAACCTAAGCCTAAGCCTAAGCCTAACACTGTCACTACATCTAACCCTAATACTAATTTTATACCTATCCCTAACACTAAGCCTAAGACTCAAACAAAATTGACCAATAGCCCTAACCTTAAACCTTAACTTTATCTAAACACTAACATTAAAACTAGACCTAACCCTAGCCCTAATTAGAGTCATAAACCTAACCTTAAAGTAACCCTGACACTGACTCATAACCTAACACTCACCCTAGCTGTAAACACCACCCCAAGCTTAAACAGAACTTTATCAGTTAAACTAGCCTTAGTTTGAGTCCTAACCCTAACCTTGAAACTAACCCTGACCTAACCCATATCCTAACAGTCACCCTAGCTCTAAACACTGCCCTCAACTTAAACCAAACCCTAACAGTATTACTAGCCCTTATTTCAGTCCTAACCCTAACCCTAAAACTAACACTGTGCCTTACTCATTTCCTAACACTATTTCTAGCTATAAATATCACCTTAACTTTAAACCTAACCATAACATTAGACAAACCCCTATCCCTAACCCTAATTGTAACACTAATTCTTACATTAGCCATTGCCCTAACCCTAGTCCTAACCCTAACACAAAATTAGCCATAACTTGAGACCTAATCCTAGATTTAATTCTAACCTTAATCCTCACACTAGCCCTAACCCTAGTTCTAAGCCTATCTCTTATCATAAGCAAAACCCTAACCCTAATGGTAACCCTAGACTTATCCCTAATCCTTAGGCTAACCAGAACCCTAACCATATTAATAGTCCTAAAACTAGCCTTCACTCTAGCTCTAACCCTATCCCAAACCCTTATTCTAGCTCTGAGAAGTATTCTGACCCTAAAACTAATCCTAGGTCTAAATCTGAGCCTAACTCTACACCAAACTGTAACCCTAGCCCTAGACCTAAACCTAATCCTAAATCTAGACTTTACTCTAGCCCTAGACCTAAACAAAAACCTATCATTAGCCATAACAATAAACCTGAACCTAACCAAAACACTAACCCTACCCCTAGACCTAAACCTAGTCCTAATTCTGGCTGTAACCCTAACTCTAATTTTAATCTGAACACTAACCCTGCCTTTAACAGTAAACCTACCTCTAAACCTGACCATAACTAAATATCTAAACCTAACACTGGACCTAGCCATATTCCTAAACCTAAAACTAGCATAATCTTTACCCTAACTCTTACATTACCCACAGCTCTAACCCTAGGCATAAACCTAACACAAAACCTAGAGCTAATGCAAGGGCTAAACTTAGCCTTAAGCATAACCCTAACCCTAACCCTAACCTAACACTTGATTAGTCCTAACCCTAGCTCAAAGCCTAACCCTTAACCTATACATAAACCTACACCTATCCCTAAATATACCCCTAACACTAGCTCTAATCCTAAACTTAACCCTAGCCCTAAACCTAGCTCTAAACCTACCCAGTACCCTAAACCTAACCCTAAACCTCTTGATAACCCTAGGCCTAAACATAAGTCTAAACCTAACCAGAAAACTAACTCTAGACCTAACCCTAAACCTCACAATCAACATAGACCTAACTCTAACACAAACACTAATGTTTTCCATAAACCTAAACATTGCCATAGCCCTAACCCTATATCTAAACCTCAATCTAACACTAACCATAATGCTATACCTATATCTAGCCATATGCATACTCTAAACTTAACCCTACCCCTAATGATGACACTAGCCCTAATCCTAACTCTAACCCTAACTGTACTGTAATCTTATTCCTAGACCTAATTCTAGATCTAAACCTTTCCTTAGGCCTAACCCTAGCTCATAACCTAACCCTTATGCTAAACATAACCCTAAAACTAACCCTATTC
The DNA here is from genome assembly GCF_001458135.2 of Marmota marmota marmota. Lineage (NCBI taxonomy): Eukaryota > Metazoa > Chordata > Mammalia > Rodentia > Sciuridae > Marmota > Marmota marmota. The sequence continues at coordinate 158,948 of NW_026006077.1, read as the reverse complement.
TAACCCTAACCCTAACCCTAACTCAAGACCTATTCTTAAACACAATCCTAGCCCTAACCTAAGCTCTAACTCTATCCATTAACCTAACCATTACTCCTCCCCTATGCTAACCCTAGGCCTAACACTAACCGTATAGCTAACCCTAAGCCTATCAATTACCCTAAAACTAACCTGAATCCAAAACAAAAGTATCATTACCCTAACCCTTACCCTAATTTTAATTTGAGCCCTAACCCTAAACTATAACCTCAACTAAATTTTAACTCTGACCCTGACCCTCATTATTCCCCTAGCTCTAAACCTGAACCTTGCCCTAAACCTAACCCTTACATTAGACCTAGACATGAACATAACCCTAAAACTACCCTCAACCTTAACCCTAGACCTGACATTAGCCCTAGCCCTAATCCTAGCCCTTACCCTAACAAAATCCTCAGTCCATATCCTAGCCCTAAACCTAGCCTGAATCCTAACCCTAACCCTAACCCTAGCCCTAACCCTAATACTCACCCTAGCCCAAATCTTAGCCCTATTTCTGCCCTATCCCTAACCGTAACCCTAACCTTAGTCCTGAATCTAACTCTAATTCTCACACTATTTTATCACTAATTCTAAACCTATCCTTTACCATAACCCTAACGCTAGGCCTAAACCTAGTCTGAAGCCTTTCTCTACACATAGCCCTAGAACTAACCTTAGATCAAAATCTTACTATAAATCTAACCCTAACCCGAAGCCTAAGCCTAACACTAACACTAGCCCTAAGCATAACACTAATCCTAAAACTAGCCCTAACCCTAGCCCTAGTCCAAAAAAAAAAAGAGCCATACCTCTCACACTAACCCTTAAACTAAACCAAACCCTAACCTGACACCTACCCCTAAACCTAGACCTAATTCGAGATTGAAGGCAAACCTTAAAACTAACCCTGACTATGACTCTGAAACTAACACTAACCCAACCTCTGAACATCACCCTAACTCTAATCCTAACACTAACACTAAACCTATCCCTAATCTCTACCCTAAAATTAGCCCTAATTGTAACCTGGTAATTACATTATCCTTAACTCTAACCCTAGCATTAAGTGAACACAAAACCTAGCCCTAATCCAAGCCATAACCTGAGATTTAACCCTAACCCTAACCTAGCCTTAATCATAATCATAAGCCTAGCCCTAACCAAGCTCTGTCTCTATCCATTATCATAACCATAACCCTAATCATAATACTAACCCTAGTCCTAAACATAACGCTATCTCTAAACCTATCCCTATCCATTTCCATTAACCTAACATCAATCCTAATATTAAGCCTAAAATTACCCTAACCCTAATCCTATAGCTAATTCTATCCCTAACTTTAAGAACTAACCTATCCCAAACCCTAACCCAGACCTTGACCTTAATATGCCTAGCATTAAACCTCACTCTAATCTCAATCTTACACGAGATGTAGCCATAATCCTAAATGTAAAACTATCTTTAAACGTAATTTTAGACCAGAAGTTAGCCATACATCTAATCCTAGGCCTAACTGTAAAACAAACCTAACCCTTATATTGCCCTAAACTTAACCTTAATCAATACCCTAACACTACATAGTCCTAATGCTAGTTCTAAATATCACCCTTCTTCTAAACCTAGCTATAACACCATCCCTTACCCTAAACTTAAACTTACATCTAACCCTAACTCTATGCTTAAGCTGAACACTAACCCTAACCATAATCCTAGCCCTAATTTAGCCCTATCACTAACTGAACTCCAGAAGACTAACTCTAGTACTCACACTAGCCCTATCTCTAGTTCTAACCCTATCTCTTACCATAACCCTAACCCTAGCCCTAAACTTATACCTATCCTTAGTCCTAGCCCTAACCCTAGATCTAACCTTAATTCTAAATCTAACCTTAACCCTAAGACTAAGCCTAATATTAACAGTAACCCTAACCCTAATACTAATTGTAAAACTAGCCCTAACACTAACCCTACAAGTAAAACAAAACTGAGCAATAGCCCTAATGCTAAAACTCAACTTAAACTAAACCCTAACACTAAACCTAGACCTAACAATAGTCTTAATTTGTGTCCTAACCCTAACCTTAAAACTAACTCTGACCCTGACTCATATCCTAACTCTCACTCTACCTCTAAATACCTCCTATCCTTAAACCAAAACCTACCATTAACCTTATCCCTTATTTAAGTTCTAATCCTTACCTGATCTTGACTCATATTCTAAAACTAACCCTAGCTCTAAATATCACCCTAACCTTAAACCTAACACTAACACTAGCCCTAACCCTAATGCCAACCATAAAACTAGCCCTAACTTCAGCCCTAGCCCTAATACAAAACAGAGTCACTGCACCAACCCTAAATCTTAACTTAAACCAAACCCTAAACCTACACCTAGCCATAACCCTAGCCCTAATTTGAGTTCTAAGCCGAACCCTAAAATAAAATCTGACACTGATTCTGACCCTAAAACTAACCCTAGCTTTAAACATCACTCTAAACCTAAACATAAACCTTACACTAGACCTAGCCATAACCCAAACCCTAAAACTAGCCCAAATTTTAACCCTAGTACTTACATTAGCCATAACCCTAACCCTAGCCCTAACTTAACCCAAAACCTAGCCCTAAACCGAGCCCTAACCTGAGCTTTATCTCTAAACCTTAACCTAACAATAACCCTAGCACTAATAATAAAAATAACCCTTGCCCTAACCCTGGATCTAACCCTATTCATTACCCTAACAGTAACCCGAATCCTAATGCTGACCCTAGGCCTAAACCTAACCTAATCTCTAATCCTTACCCTATGCATTACCCTAAATATAACCTGAAACCTAAACCTAAGCCTATCATTACTCTAATCCTAAACTTATGCTAATTCCAGCCCTCAATTTAAAACTTAACCTATCCCAAACACTAATCGCAACCCTGACCCTAAAAATAGAGTTAGCTCAAAACCTGAAACTAACCCTAAAACCTAACCCTTACACTAGACATAGCCATAAACCTAATTCCAAAACTATCTTTAACTGTAACTTAGAAACTGACATTAGCCCAAGACCTAATCCTAGCCCTAATCCTAGCCTTAAGCCTAAACCAAACCACAGCCTGAGCTTTAACCCTAATGCTAACCCTCACCCTAGAACTAAACCTAGCTAAAACCCCATCCCTTACCCTACACCAAACATTAACCCTAAACCTAAACATAATCCTAAACCTAAGCCTAACCCTTAACCTAACTGTAACCCTAACCCTAGCCCTAACCCTAAGCCTAACATTAACTCTAAGCCTAACACTAATCCTAGCCCTTATTTAGTGTAATACTAACCCTAACCCTAGCCCTAAGACTAAATCTAACTCTTTCCCTAGCCCTATCCCTAGTTCTATCCTTAGCCCAAGCCCTAAACCTAGATCTAAACCTAACTCTAAATCTAAACCTAACTCTTAATTTAACCATAACAATAATCCTAAACCAAATGGTAAAACTAGCCCTAACATTAATGCTAATCTTAAAACTTGCCCTATGCCTAGCCCTAGCCATAAAAGAAAACCAAGCGATTTCCCTTACATTAACCCTTAATCTAAACCAAACCTTAACCATACACCTAGCCCTAATCCTAACTATAAAACTATTGCTGTCTCTGACACTGACTCTAACATTAATCCTAGCACTAAACATCGCCCTAACCTTAAGTTAACCCAAACTTGAGACCTAGACTTAACCCTAACCCTAAAACTAGCCGTAATTATAACCCTAGTTCATTTTCATAACGCTATCCCTAACCCTAACACAAATCCTACCCTTAATCTGAGACCTAACCCTAGCTTTAACTCTAATCTTAAACCTAACACTAGCCCTAACCCTAAACCTAACCCTAGCCCTACCCTAGATATAACCCTTTCATTTACACTAAGACAAACCCTCACTCAAATGAAAACCCTAGTCCTAACCCTAATCCTTAGCCTAATTGAAACTCTAACCATATTACTACTCCCAACCCTAGCCCTCATTCTATCTCTAACTCTAACTCTGATCCTTATTCTGACCCTAACAGTAACCCTAGGTCTAAACCTGACCCAAAACCTAAACCAAACCCTAACACTAGCCCTGCCAGTATCCCTATACATATACCTAGCCCTAACACTAGACCTAGACACAAAAACTAATCATAAATGTAGCTATAACTGTAGCCCTAGACTTAACCAAAACCTAGCACTAGCCCTAACAATAACCCTTAACCTAAACCAAACACTTATCCTACCCCTAGACCTAACACTAGTCATAATTCTGGCTCTAAATTTAACCCTAAACCTATCCTGAACAATGACCCTGATCCAAACACTAATCCTAGCTCTAAACCTGTCCGTAAAACCTAGTCCTAACACTAGACCTAGCCATAACCCTAACACTAGCCCTAAGCATAAGCTTAGCTCTTACATTACCCATAGTCCTAACCCTAGCACTAAACCTAACACAAAACCTAGTCCTAATCATAGGCCTAAACTAACCCTAACCCTAGTCTTAACAATAGCCCTAACACTAACCCTTGCCTTTGACTTAACCCTATCTCAAAGCCAAAGCCTTAACCAAAACTTAAACCTAGCCATAATCTAAACCGTAACCTTAACCCTAGCTCTAATTCTAACTTTAATCCTAGCCCAAACTTTAGCTCTAACCCTATCAATTACCCTAACCCTAAGCCTATCCCTAATTATAACCCTATACTTAACATTAATCCTAACCCTAAACATAAATGTAACCCTAGGCCTAACCCTACACCTAACCATCACCATAGCTCTATCTCTAGCTGAAACATTAAGCTTTACACTAAACCATATTCTAACACTAGCCCTAAACCATATCCTAACCTTAACCCTAACCCTAAATCTAACATTATCCATTACCCTAAACCTAAGGCTAACCCTAATGAAAATTCTAGCCATACCCCTAACCCTGAACCAAACCCTAAC
>NW_026006077.1:136045-153019 GCF_001458135.2 Marmota marmota marmota | reverse complement strand
CATGGAAAAATAAGCCAAGTAAAATAGTAATTAAAAAATAAAATAAAAAAGGCCAAGTAAAAGAGTAATCCTCACAGTATCAAAGAATGTTGAACAAAACTAACTCTAACCCTAACATTAGCTCTAACCCTAGCCCTAACCCTAATCCTAAAATTAAGCCTATACTCTTTATACAGGTTGATCATAAAAGTCCCAAATGTGCGGAGATCATTTCGGAAAACTAAAAGAAGAATCCTGAGCAGTATCAAAGAAACCTTACCAAATAATTTGGGGAGGTATTTCAGTACATGCATATTTCCCTACTTCTCCTAAAGTGCTTTTGGATAAATTATTTTTTCATGCTTCACTTAAGGTACTTTCACAAGGAACAAAGCAGTGCATGCCCACAGAGAAGTGACTGAGTGTGTGCAGTTTCATGCAGCTAGCAACAACCCTGTTTGATTTCCAGCTCTATTTCCATTCACACCTATAGACCATAATGAAGTGAAACCTAAAAATTCCAATTGTTTCTGAAAGTGAACAATTTAACATTAAAGGCCAAAACTTGAGTAGGCTTCTAAAGCTAGGTCAAGGATGAATCCTGTACAGTATCACATTAATCTGACCAAAAAAAAAATTTGAAGCTTTTTCAGAACATGGGAATTCTGCTTGCTCCTAAAGCACTCAGAGAAAAATCTGTTTCTTTTTATTTCAGCTTAGGGCTACTTCCACCTTAAAAAAAACCTGAGAATGCTCACTGAGAACTGATTGAGTGTGTGAAGTTTCATGCAGCTAGCAAAAACCCTGTTTGATTTCCAATTCCATTTCTATTTACCCATATAGGTCAAATTGAAGTGAAACCTTAAAATACGAACTGTTCTTTAGAGTGAACCATTGAATCAAGGCCCAAATCTGTGGAAAATAGTAAGGTTACATAAAAGATTATACATGCCCAGTATCAAAGAAATTTGAGCAAAACTAACTCTAACCTTAATACTAGCTCTAAACCTAGCTCTAACCCTAGCTCTAACCCTAACCCTAAATATAAATTAACCTGTTTAGACAGCCTTTGTCATAGAAACCCCAAATGTGGGGCAACTAGTAGGACAAACTAACAGATGAATCCTTCCCAGTAACCAAAATATCTGACTCAATAATTGGGGGAGGTATTTCTGTAAATTTATATTGCCCTGTTTCCTTCTAAAGTGCAGTGTGTTAAACTTTGTTTGCATGCTTCAGCTTGTGGAATCTTTCACAAGAAAGAAACCAGAGAGTGCCCTCAGAGAACTGATTGAGTGTGTAAAGTTGTAAGCAGCTACCATGAACCCTGTTGGACTTCCAGCTCAATTTGCATTTACCCATATAGGTCAACATAGAGTGAAACCTTAAAATACAAACTGTTCCTGACAGGGATCTGCTGAACCAAGAAGGCCCAAATCTGGGGAACAAAGTAAGGCTAGGTTAAAGATGAATCCTGCCAAGTATCAAAGATATTTGAACAAAAATAACTTTAATATTAACAATATCTCTAACCCTAGTCATAATACTAACCCTATCCTGTTTAGAGAGCCTTTGGTCATATAATGCCAAAACTTGGGGAGCTTTGTGAGACAAAGTAACAGATGATTACAGTGTAGGATCAAAAAAGTTTTATCAAATAATTGGTTGAGGTATTTCAGTCCATGCATATTTCCCTGCTTTTTACTAAAGTGCTTTTGGATGAAGTTGTTTATGTATGCTTTAGCTTAGGCCACTTTTACATGGAAGAAATCAGAGAGAGCACAGAGAGAACTGATTGAGTGTGTGAAGTTTGAAGCAGCTAGAACCAACCATATTTGAAATTTGAGCTCCATTTCCTTTTACCATATAAGTCAAAATGAAGTGAAACCTCAAAATACAAACTTTCACTGTCAGAGAAGCATTGAAATGTGAAGGCCCAAACCTGGGGAACATAGTAAGTGTAGGTAAAAGATGAATCCTGCCCAGTATCAAAGAAATTTGAACAAAATTAAATCTAAATCTAACACTAGGTCTAAACCTACCCCTTAACCCTAACTATAACCTTAACCCTAAGCTATTTAAAAAACTTTTGATCATAGAAGTCCCAAAATTTGGAAGCCTAGTGGGGAAAGCTAAGAGATGAATCATGCACAGTATCATGAAATCTGAACAAATAATTGTGGGAGGTAATTCATTACATGATTATTTTGTTGTTTTCCCCTAAAGTGCTCTTGGATAAAGTTATTTTTGCATGCTTCTCCTTTGGCCTGTATTCAAAGGAAGAAAGCAGAGAGTGCTCACAGAGAACTAATTCAGTGTGTGATGTACAAAGCAGCTAGTACCAACCCTTTTTCATTTCCAGCTTCATTGTCATTCACACCTATAGGCCATAATGAAGTGACACCTAAAAATTCAAACTATTCCTGACAGTGACCTGTTGAACTTAAAGGCCCCAAATTGGGGATTATACTCAGACTAAGTAAAGGATAAATCCTATACAGTATCAAAGTAATTTGACTACAAAATATTGAAGCTTGCTTTTAAAGCACTCACAGTTGAAGCTATTTCTTTCTAATTCAGCTTAGGGCTACCTCCACAAGAAACAAACCAGAGAATGCACACTGAGAACTGATTGAGTGTGTGAAGTTTCAATCAAACTTTCAAACCAACTCTGATTTCTAACTCTATTTCATTTTATGCATATAGGTCAAAATTAAGTGAAACCTTAAAATACAAATGGTTCCTGACAGTGAACCACTGAACCCAGAAGGCCCAAACCTGGGAGCATACTAAGACTGGGGAAAAGATGAATCCAGCCCAGTATCAAATAAATTTGAACAAAAATAACTCTAACTCTAACACTAGCTCTAAATCTAACAATAACCCTAAGCATAACCCTATCCATTACCTGTGTAGAGAACCAATGACCCTAGAAGTCCCAAACTTTGGGAGCCTAGTGGGGAAAGCTAAAAGATGAATACTGTGCAGTGTCAAAGAAATTTGATCAAATCATTGGGAGACTTACTTCAATACATACATATTTCTCTGTTTTCTCCTTAGGGGCTCATGGATACAGTTGCTTTTGCATACTTCATCTTTGGCCAACCTTCAGAAGAAAGAAAGCAGAGAGTGCCCACTGATAACTGATTGTGTGAAGTTTCATACACCTCCTACAAATTCTGTTTGGTTTCCAGCTCAATTTTGATTCACATCAATAAGCCATAATGAATGGAAACCTTAAAATACAAACTTTTTCTGACAACAAACCACTGAACTTACAAACTTGTGGAGCATAGTAAAACTAAGTAAAAGATGAATTCTTCCCAGTATCATAGAAATTTGAAAAAAACAAGGGCAACGCGGGTGCTCTCAGCACAGACAGAAGGCTCCACCATGTGGTTGCTTTCGGTGCAGAGAGAAGTCTCTGCTGTGTGTTTGCTCAAGGCTCAGATGGAAGTCTCAGCCTTGCGTGGGCTCTGGGCTTAGAGGGAAGTCTCAGCCGGGTGGGGGCTATTGGTGCAGAAGGTAGGCAGCAAAGAACACAGAGGCTTTGCCTGCGGGTCACCAGACCAAGCTCTGGACTTGGCACAAAGTCACCCCAGAACCACCCAATTCACCAAACATCCTACACAGGTAATAGATGGAATCCATCTTGCAAAAACTTTCTTACCATCTATCAGTGGGCGTGGCTACCAGCTCAGTTCTGTGGCTGCTCAGGTACCCATTTTCCAACTCCCCTACCTCCAGCTGTGATAACTCAAGATTATCCTCACAAGATTTGTTTGGGCATAGCTATCAATGTGGAACAGCAACTGTACAGGCACCTGGGTTCCACTCAGAGACTAAGAATAGGGAGGCTCCCGGTAGAAGCTCAAACCCTCTCACACTGGCTACCTCCATCACCCAGAGCACAGAGACTCTAGCTAGGAATGGAAAACTCCAACTACTGCAAGAAAAGAAAATAGAGTTCTGAGATCCTTTTTTTTTCTTTCTTACTTTTCTTTTCTCGCTCTTTTCATCAATTCTCCTCTACCCTTCCCCCTCTTGTTTTCAAAACCTCAACATATGAGAAACCAAGAACTTTGCATTTTGGACTTTAAGAACTGAATGGCTCTGGGTTCCATCCTCAGCACCACATACAAATAAAAATGTTGTGTCCTCTTAAAACTAAACATAACTATTTTAAAAATTCTCTCTCTCTCTCTCTCTCTCTCTCTCTCTCTCTCTCTCTCTAAAAAGTAAACTGAATCACTAGAATAGTAAAATATAGAGGAGTTACATAGGCCCCCCCCCACACCTACCTTTATTTTCTCTTATTTTCTTTCTCCCTCTCTTTCTTTCTTTCCTTGTTATTTTTTTTTTCTTCTTTTTTCTTTCTCCCTCTATCCCACTTTCAACCTCCTAACTTTTACTATTTATACAGAGGGTAATTTTATGAATATCGATAAGGAATTTGAATTTATACCTTCTTACATAAATTCCCCCTGTCTATTCATTACAGTTCTCCTCCAATTTGCTTAGAAAAATTAATCTCATACCCTCATTACTTTTCCCCTTTACATAGCATCATACCTGTGACCATCAGTTCTCTATATACCACCAGAAATAGTATGCATTTTATGAAACTAATGGCTATATTCAAAATAATAATTGAAGCCAACGTATGTAGACATAGAGTCTAAATATAAATATATTTATAGTGGTTAGGCATAAGCTTTGGGTTAGGGGTAGATTTAGAATTAGGTTTTGATCAATGCTTAGGGATAGGGCTAAGGAGAGGGCAAGGGTTCGGACTAGGGTTAGGGCTAGGTTAGTGTTATGGTAAGGGATCGGATTAGAACTAGTGATAGGGCTAATGTGAGAGTTAGAGTTAGTCTTAGAGTAAGGGTTAGGGTTATGGTTAGGGAAAAGGCTTAATTAGGGCTAGGGTTAGTGTTAGGTTTACCAGGGATTAAGGTTAAAGTTAGGTTAATGTGTAGGGTAAGGGAATGAGTTATAGGTAGGTTGAGTTCAAGGGTTAGTATTAGGGTTATGGCTAAGGTTAGGGTTAGGGTTATGATCAAGGCTAGGTTTAGGGCTAGGATGAGGGCTAGTGTTTGTGTTAGGGTTAGGGCTAGTATTAGTGGTAGGACTAATGTCAGTTCTAGGGTTACAGTTAGGGATAGATATAGTGTTAAGTTTATGTCTTGTTCCAGTGTAACGGTTAGGTTTAGGGTAAGGGTCAGGTTTAGAGCTAGGGTTATTATTAGGGTCATGTTCAAGGTTAGGGTTTGGGTTAGGTTAGGATTTAATTTTAGGGCTTGAATTAACATTAGGTTTAAAGTTAGGTTAAGGACAGGGATAGGTTTACAGTTTAGATGTGGTTTAGTGTAATGGATAGGGTTAGGTTTAGGCCTAGGGTTAGCATAAGGTTAGGGTTAATATTAGGGTAGTGGATAGGGTTAGACCTAAGATTAGGTCTAGTGTTAAATATAGGATTAGGGCTTTTGTTTGGGTTAGGATTAGGTTTAAGTTTAGGGTTAAAGCTAGGTTTAGAATCGGATTAAGGCTAGGTTTTGTTTTAGGGTAGGGCTGGGGTTAAGGCTACAGATAATATATGAAGTAGGGTTATGATTAGCAGTAGTTATAAGGTTAGGGTAAGGGCTAGGTCTAGTGGTAAGGTTAGGATTATGGTTACGATGATGTTTAGAGATAGAGTTAGTGTTAGGGTAAGAGTCAGGGTCCGGATTAGTTTTCAGGTTAGGATTAAGACTAGAATTAGAGATATGATGAGGTCTAGGGGTAAAGTTAGGGTTTAGTTTAAGTTTAAGAATTTGGGTTAGGGTTCTGACTAAGTTTCATTTTAGAACTAAGTGTAGGGTTAGGGCTAGTTTTAGGATAAGTGTTAAGGTTAGGGCTAGTGTTATTGTGAGGTTTAGGCTTAGGTATAAGATTTAGATCTACGGTTTCAGCTAGGGATAAGTATAGGGCTAAGGTTAGGGCTAAGTTTACTTCTAGGTTTAGGGTGCTATTAAAGGATAGAATTAGAACTCAGTATAGGGTTAGGGCAAGAGTTGGAGTTAGTCTTAGTGCAAAGTTTAGGGTTAGGGATAGGGATAAATTAGGCCTGGGATTAGGGCTAAGGTTAGTGTTAGGGTTAGTTTTAGGTTTAGAGGTAGGTTTAGTGTTAGATATATGGTAAGGTTTAGGTTTAGGGTAAGGGATGGGAATATAGCTAGTTTTAGGGCTATGGTGAGGGTAAGAATTACGGTTGGAGTTAGGGTAAGGTTTATGATTAAGGCGAGGTTTATGGCTAGGATGTGTGCTAAGGTTTATCTTAGGGTTCAGACTAGGATTATAACTAGGGATAATGTCAGGTCTAGGGTTACAGTTAGAGATAATTTTAGGATTGGGTTTATAGCTAACTCTCTTGTAAGGGTTAGATTTATGGTTAGGGTCAGGTTGAAAGCTAGGGATATTATTAGGTTTAGGGTCAGTTTTCGGGTTTTTGTTAGGTTAAAGTTTAGGGTTAGGGCTTGAATTAGCAATATTTTTTAAAGATAGGGCAACAATACATTTAGGTTTAGGGTTCAGGATAAGTGTAGGGTATTGGATAGGGTTAGGTTAGGATAGGATTAGGGTATGCACTAGGATTAGCATAAGGGTTAGTGTAATTATTAGAGTAATGGATAGGTTAGAGCTAGGGTTATGGCTAGGGTTATACTGAAGATTATGTCTATGGTTAGGTTTAGGATTAGGATTATGATTAGGGTTGGGATTAGCTTTAGGGTTAAAGCTAGGGCAGGGCTTGGATTAGGGCTAGGTTTTGTGATAGGTTAGGGCTACAGGTAATGTAAGAACTTGTTATGACTTGGGCTAGTTTTAGGGTTAATATTAGAGCTAGTTATAGTTTTAGTGTTAGGATTAGGGTTAGGGTGATGTTTATGCTAGGGTTAGTGTTAGTGTCAGGGTCAATGTTCAGAATAGGGTTATGGTTAGGATTAAAGCCAGAATTAGTTCTAGGGTTAGGTCTAGAGAAAAAAAATAATGTTTGGATTAGGCTAAGGGTATTGTTCGGGCTCGGTCTAGGTTTTTCTTTAGGTCTAGAGTTCGAGTTATGGCTAGATTTAGGATTAGGTTTAGGTCTAGGGCTAGTATTAGGGTTAGGTTTAGGTATAAAGTTACTGGTAGAGCTAGTATTAGGGTTTGGTTTAGGGTTAGCTTCAGGTTTAGACCTACGATTATTGTTAGGGTGAGAATAAGTGTCAGGGTTAGGGTTAGGGTTTGGGTTATGGTTATAGCTCGAATGAGTGCTAGGGTTAAGACTATTAATAGGGTTAGTGTTTGGGGTAGGATAGGATTAGGGTTAGGACTGGGTAGCAATAGTGTGAGGGTTGGACTTAGTGTAAGAGAAAGTGTTAGAGCTAGTTTAGGACTAGGGATAGGGTTAGTGTTAGGGCCAGGGTTAGGGTTAGGGTTAAAGCTATGGTTAGGGCTTGGATTAGGGCTAGTTTTGTGTTAGGTTTAGGGCTTGGTTTAGATGAACATCTAATGTAAGAACTAGGGATACAATTAAGGTTAATTTTTGGGTTATGGTTAAGGTTAAAACTCTAGTGTTAGGATTAGGTTTAAGGTTAGGTGATTTTTAGAGCTAGTGTTAGTGTTAGGTTAATAATCAGGGTCAGGTTTAGTTTTACAGTTAGGGTTAGGACTCAAAATAAGGCTAGGGTTACTGTAAGGCTGTGGTTAAGGTTAAGGTGATTTTTAGAGCAAGGGTGAGTTTTAGGATATGAGTCAAAGGCAGGGTTAGTATTAAAGTTAAGGTTAGGACTCGAATTAGAACTAGGGTTATGTCTAGGTTTAATGCTAGAGTTTGGTGTAAGTTAAGGTTTAGTGTTAGGGCTATTGCTCCGTTTTGTTTTACTGGTAAGGTTAGGGTTAAAGCTAGTTTTATGATTAGTGTTAGGGTTAGAGCTAATGTTAATATTAGGCTTAGGCTTAGGTTTAGTGTTAGAATTAGGGTTAGGGTTAGATCTAGGGTTAGAACTAGGAATAAACATTAGGAAAGTATTATGGCTAGGGTTATGTCTAGTTTTAGGGCTAGGGTTAGGGTTACAGTAAGGGATAGGGTTAGAATTAGGGATAGGTCTAGTGTGAGAGTTATAGTTAGTCTTAGGGCTAAGGTTAGTGTTAGGATTAGGGATAGGTTTAAATTAGGGCTAGAATTACGACTAGGGTTAGTGTTCAGCTTAGGCCTAGCATTAGCGTTAGGGTTAAATTTAGGGTAAGAATCACATTATAGCTAGGTTTAAAGATAGGGTGAGGGTTAGAATTAGGGTTAGGGTTANTTAGTGTTAGGGTAAGAGTCAAGGTCAATGTTAGTTTTAGGGTTAGGGTAGGACTTTAATTAGGGCTAAAATTATCTAGGTGTAGGGTTAGGTTTTGGTGTAGGTTAAGAGTTAGGGTTAGGGGTATGTCTTGGTTTTGTTTTAAGGCTAGAAATAGTTTTAGGACTAGTTTTAGGATTAGTGTTAATGTTAGGGCTAGTGTTAGTGTGAGGTTTAGGCTTAGGATTAGGGTTAGATTTAGAGTTAATGTTATACCTAGGGTTAGGGCTAGGGCTAGTGTCAGGGTTATGATATGGGATTGGCTTAGATCTAGGAATAGGGCTAGGGTGAGATTTAGAGTTAGTCTTAGTGCTAGTGTTAGGGTTAGGGTTAGGGTTAGGGCTACATTAGGGCTAGGATCAGATAGGTTTGGGATTAGTGTAAGTATTAAGTCTAGGATTAGTGTTAGGGTTAGATTGAGGGGGTAGGATGGAGTAATAGCAAGGTTCAGAACTAGGGTGAGGGATAAAATTAGGGATAGGACTAGAGTTAGGATTTGGGTTAGGATCAAGGCTAGGTTTAGGGTAGGATGAAGGCTTGCATTTGTGTTAGGGTTATGGCAAGAATTAGGGCTAGGGCTAATATCATGTCTAGGGTTACTGTTAGGGATACTTTTAGGGTAAAATTTATGGCTAGGTCAAGTGTCAGAGTTAGGTTTAGGGTAAGGTTAAGGTTTAGAGCTAGGGGTATTACAATGGCCAGGGTCAAGTTTTGGGTTTGGGTTATGTTGAGGTCTAGGATTAGGGCTCATATTAGTTTTAGGTTTAGAGTTAGGTTTCAGGTAATGAATAGGGTTAGGTTTAGGCTTCAGGTTAGTTTTAGAGTTCAATTTAGGTTTAGCATAATGGATAGGTTTAGAGTTAGGCCTACTGTTAGCATTAGGTTTATGGTTATCGTCTGACTAATGGATAAGATAAGGGCTAGCATTATGTTTAGGATTAGGGCTTGAGTTGGGGTTAGTGTTAGGGTTTAGGCTAAAGTTAGGTTTAGGTTGTGGGTTAGCGTTTGAGCTAGGGTTAGTGCTAAGACTAGGGTTAGGTTTAGGGTCAGTTCTAGGATTAGGGTTAGTATTAGGGTTAGAACTAGGGTTATCATTAGGATAAGGGTAGAGGACAGGGTTAGATATTGGGTTAGGGTTAGGTTTAGGTTTATGACTAGGGTTACTGTTAGGCTTAGCATAACTCTTAGGTTTTAAACTAGGTTTAGGACTATGGAAAAGATTAGGTTTATTGTTAGGTCTAGAGTTAGGTATTCCATTAGGATTAGAGTAGGTTTAGGGTTAGGACTAGGGTTATCATGAGGTTTATGGTTAGAGTTAGGGTAATGGGTGGGGTTATAGCTAGGTTTAAGGCTAGGGTTAAGTTTAGGATTAGGGCTAGGTTTAGGGTTTGGTTTAGGTTTTGGGTTTAAGCCAGGATTAGGTTAAGGGTAAGCATCAGGGATTGAGTAAGAGTTAGGGCTTGGTTGAGATTTCAGGTGAGAATCAAGACTAGGGATAGTGTTAGGGTTAGGTTTATTGCTAGGTTTAGTATTAGGTTTAGGGTTATGGTTAGGGAAATGGATAGAGTTTGAGCTAGGGTTTTGGCTATGGTTATGGTTAGGATTAGGGCTAGGATTGGGTTTAGGATTTGGCCTATGGGTTTAGGTTAAGAATTAGGATTTGAGCTAGAGAGAGGGCTAATGCTGGGTCAAGGTTTAGATTCCGCATTAGGTTTAGTGATAGTAATATGGTAGGTTTAGGTTTACGGTTAGGGTTAGGGCAAGGTTTATCAGTAAGGTTAGGATAAATGTTAGGGTAATGGATATGTTTAGATGTAGGTTTAGGTTTAGGGTTAGGGTTAGATTTAGTTTTAGGGTTAATGTGATGGCTATGATTATGTTTATGTTTACTTTATTGGTTATGGTTTGAGCTAGGTTTAGGATGATGGCGAGTGTTAATTTTAGGGTTATGTGTAGGGTTAGTTTTCCAGTAACTATTAGGGTTAAGGTTAGGGTTACGGCTAGGGTTATCAATAAGTGTAGGTATATGGTTAGGGTAATGTGTAGGTTTAGAGCTAGTTTTAGGGATAGGCTTAAGTTTAGGGTTAGGGCTAGGGTTAGGGTTAGAGTTAAGGATAGGTCTCAGTTTATATTTAGGGTAAGTGTTAGGCTTTGAGTAAGGTTTAGAACTAAGTCTAGGGTTAGGGTTAGGATCAGGGCTAGGGTTAGTATTACAGTTATGCTTAGGGCTAGTTTTAGGCCTAGGATTCGCTCTAGGTTTTGTGTTAGGTTAAGGCATAGAGTTATGACTATGGGTAATATAAGAGCTAGGGTTATGATTAGGGCTATTTGTTTGGTTAGGGTTCTGGCTATTTCTTAGGTTTAGGTTTTCAGTTATGGTCAGGTTTAGAGATAGCTTAGTGTTAAATGCAGGGTCAGTATTCAGGTTAGAGTTAGAGTTAAGGTTTAAGCCAGAATTAGGACTAGGTTTATGTCTAGGGGTAGGGTTAGTCTTTGCATTAAGTTAAAGGTTATTGATAGGTTTAGGGAAAGGTTTTTGTTTACGTCTAGGGCTAGTGTTAAGGCTAGATTAAGGATTAGGTTTAGGTCTATGGCTTGCGGTAGGGTCAGGTTTACGTACAAGGTTACTGATTAGGATAGTGTTAGGGTTTGGTCTTGGGTTAGGGTAAGGTTTAAACCTAGGGTTAGTGTTATGGTCAGAATAAGTTTAAGGGTTAGGATAGGGTTTGGGATAGGGTTAGAGCTAGAATGAGGGCTAGGGTTAGGACTATTTATAGGGTTAGGGTTTTGATTAGCCTAAAGATTAGGGATAGGTCTAGGGTTACCCTTTGAGTTAGGATTTTGCTTACGGTTAGGGATAGGTTTAGACCTAGTGTTACAGGTAGGGTTAGGGTAATGGTAAGCTTTGATGTTTCAGCTAGGTTTAGGGCTAGGTTGCAGGTTATAATTAGGTTTAGGTATAGATTTAAGTGAAGTGTTAGGATTAAACCTAGTGTTAGGCCCAGGATTAGGACAAGGGATTTTGTTAGGTTTAGGTTAGCATTAGTGCTGGGGCTAATGTCAGGTATAGGGTTATGATTAGGGATAATTTTTGGAATAGGTTTTTGGCTATGCATAATACAAGGTTTAGGATGAGGGTTAGGGTCATTTTTAGAGGTAGGGATATTATTACGTTCAGGGTCAGAGTTAGGGTTTGGTTTAGCTTAAGGTTTAGGATTAGGGCTCAGTATAGCATTAAGGTTAATGTTAGAGTTAGGGTAATGATAGTGTTAGGGTTAGGGTTCAGGATAGGTTTAGGGTAATGGATAGGTTAGGGTTATGGATAGTGCTAGGGTCAGGCTGAGGATTAGCATTAGGATTAGGGTTATGGTTAGGGTAATGAATAGGGTTAGAGCTAGGGTTAGGGCTAGGGTTATGGTTAGAGTTAAGGCTAGGGTTAGGGTTAGGTTTAGTTTTAGTGCAAGAATTAAATTTAAGGTTAGGTTTAGGGTAAGAGTCAGGGCTAGGTTTAGGGTTCAAGTTAGGGTTAAAGCTAGTTTTGGGTCTTGGATTAGGGCTAGGTTTTGGGTTACATTAGGGCTCTTGTTAGAGATACAGCTAATGTAAGGTTATGATTAGGGTTAGTGTTAGAGTTACATTTAGGACTAAGTCTAGTTTTAGGATTAGATTTAGGTTTAGGGTGATGTTTTGAACTAGGGTTAGTGTTAGGGTCAGAGTCAGGGTCAGGGTTCATTTTAGGTTTAGGGATATGACTCGAATTAAGGGTAGGCTTAGGGCTAGATATAGGGTTAGGGTTGAGGTTAGGATAAGGGTTAGGGTTAGTCCTATGGCTCAGTTTTTTTTAGGACTAAGGCTAAACTTAAGGGTTGTTTTATGATTAGCCTTAGTGTTATTGCTACTGATGGGGTGAGTTTAGGCTTAAGAGTAGATTTAGAGTTATGGTTAATTCTAGGGTTAGGGCTATGGCTTGAGTTAGAGCTAAGATTAGGGCTAGTGTTTGGGTTATAGTACGGGATATGGTTAGAACTAGAAATAGGGATATGGTAAGAGTTAAAGTTAGTCTTAGGGCTAGGGATTGGATTAGGTTAGGGCAAAATTAGGGCTAGGATTAGGTCTAGGATTAATGTTAGGCTTAGGCCTAAGATTAGGGCTATGTTTAGGGTTAGGTTTAGGGTTAGGTTTAGGGTTAGGTTTACGGGAAAAGATGCCTGTTTGATTTCCACCTCCATTTCCATTTACCCATGGGTTTGAAAATGAAATGAAACCTTAAAAGACAAAGTGTTCGTGATAGTGAACCTTTGAGTTAAGAAGAACATTACTTGGGAGCATGCTAAGGCTAGATAAAAGGTGACTCCTGCCCAGTATCAAAGAAATTTGAACAAAACTAACTCTCACCCTAACATTACCCTAACCCTAGGCCTAGCCCTAACCCTAAACCTAACATTAACCCTAACATGATTAGAGAATCATCAATCCTAGAATTACCACACTTGGGGAGCCTTGTGGGGCAAGCTAAGTGATGAATCCTAAGCAACATCAAACAAACCTGACCAAATAATTATGGGAGTTATTTCAGTACATGCATATTTTCCTGTTTTCTCCTAAAGGTCTCTCAGATTAAGTTGTTTTTGCATACTTAAAAATAGGCCTACTTTTATAAGGAAAATACCAGAGTCCTTACAGAGAACTGATGAAGTGTGTGAAGTTTCAAGCAGCTAGCACAAACCCTGTTTGATTTTCAACTCCATTATTTTTCCCGTATAGGTCAAAATGAAGTGAAATCTTAAAATACAAAATATTCCTGAATGTGAACCTGTGAATAGAGAAGGACTAAACCTGGGGAAGAGAGTAAATCTAGCTAAAAGATAAATCCTGCCAAGTATCAAATAATTTAGATTAAAGTTAACTCTAACCATAACACTAGATCTAACTCTACCTTTTCTCCTAACCCTACCTTTTTATGGAAACTTTACTGAAGAATTTACAAATTGGGCAGCCTAGTGGTGTAAGTTAAGGGATGAATGTTGTGCAGTATCAAAGAAATCTGACAAAATAGTTAATGGAGTATATCAGCACATGCATATTTCCCTGTTATCTCCTAAAGAACTCTTGGATAAAGTTGTTTTTACCTGCTTCAGCTTAGGCCTACTTTCACAAGAACAAACCAGAGATTGCTCACAGAGAATTGATGGAGTGTGAAGTTTCAAGCAGCTAGCAACCAACACTGTTTGATTTCCAGCTCCATTTCCATTTAACCTGTATGGGACAAAATGAACTGAAACATTAAAATACAAAGTGGTTCCTTATACTGAACCATTGAACCTAGGAGGCCCAAACATGTGGAGTATAGTAAGGATAGGAGAAAAATGAGCCCCACCCAGTATCAAAGAAATTTTAACAAAACTAATTCTAACTCTAATACTAGCACTAACACTAGCCATAACACTAACCTAAACACAAACCCTAACCTGTATAAAAACTATTGATCCTAGAAGTCCCAAACATGGGTAGCCTTGCCAGCTAAGCTGTCAGATAAATCCTATGCAGTATCAAAGAAATATGACCAAATAATTGAGGTGGTATTTCAGTTTATGCATATTTCTCTGTTTTCTGCTAAAGGGCTCTTGGATAAAGTTGTTTTTGCCATCTCCATCTTAGGGCTCCTTTCACAAGGAACAAACCAGAGAGTTTCCACAGAGAACTGATTTAGTGAAGTTTCAAACAGCTAGCACCAACTTGGTTTGATTTTAACCTCCATTTTTATTTACCTATATAGGTCAATATGAAATGAAACCTTAAAATAGAGAGTGTTCCTGATAGCAAACCATTGAAACAAGAAGACCCAAACTTAGGGAGCATATTAAGACTAGCTAAAAGATGACTCCTTCCAAGTATCAAAGAAATTTGAACAAAACTAACTCTCACCCTAACACTACATCTAACCATAGCCCTAACCCTAAACCTAACACTAACCCTAACCTGATTAGAGAACCATTAATCCTAGAAGTCCCACACTTGGTGAGCTTTATGGGGCAAGTTAAATGATGAATCCTATGCCGTATTAAACAGATCTGACAAAATAATTATGGGAGGAATTTCAGTTCATGCATATTCCCTGCTTTCTCCTAATGGGCTCTCAGATAAAGATGTTTGTGCATGCTTCAGCTTATGCCTACACTCACGAGGAACATACCAGAGTGTCCCCACAAAGCATTGAGAGTGTGTGTGTGTGTGTGCAGTTTCAAGCAGCTAGCAAAAACTGTGTTTGATTTCAAGATCCATTTAAATTTATTCATATAGGTCAAAATGAAGTAAAATGAAAATATCAACTGTACCTGACACCAGATAGTTGAACCAAAAGGCCTAAACCTGGGGAACATAGTAAGGTTAGTTAAAGATGAATCCTGAATTGTATCAAAGAAATTTGAATAATATAAATCTAACCCTAACACTACCTCTAAACTGAGCCCTAATCCTAACCCTAAACATTAATATATCCCTATTCTTAACCCTAAATTTAACCCTAATTTTAACTATAACCATTGCACACACCCTCGCTCTAACTCTATCCATTACCAAAACTGTAACCCTAACCCTAATCTAAACGTAGCCCTAACCCTAACCTTTACCCTAGACCTGCTCTAACCCCAGCCCTAAATCAAGTTCCAACCATAACACTTACCCTAAAACTAACCCTAACCATAGGCCTAACCTTAACCCTAACCCTAACCCTAACACTAGCCTTAATCCTAACCATAAACCTAGCCCTAAACCTAGCTGTAATCCTATGTTTTACCCTAAACATAAGCCTAACCCAAATGCTAACAATAGGTCTAATCCAAACAATATAGATATACCTAAGGCTATTCAAAACCCTAAACCTAACCTGAACCTTTAACCTATCCATATCCATTACACTAAACATAATGCTAATTTGAGCCTTAACCCTAAACCTTAACCAAAACCAATCCCTAATCCTGACCCTTACGGCAATAATACACCTAGCTCTAAACTTGACCTTTACCCTAATCCTAACCCTTACAGTAGACCTATTCATAACCCAAACTCTACAACTACCCTTAACCATAATTCTAGACCTGACATTAGCCCTAGCCTAAATCCTAGACCTAGCCCTAACAAAAACCCTCATCTGACCTGTAAACCTAGCCTGAATCCTAACCCTCCCATAACCCTAACCCAAGACCTAAACCTCACCATAACCCTAGCCCTAACCTTAACTCTAATGTATGCATTGCCCTAAACATAACGGTTCTCCTAATGCTAACCCTAGGACTAACCCTATCCCTATCACTATTCCCAAAACTATCAATTACCCTAAACCTAACCTGAACCCTAAACCTAACCCTAGGTTTGCTCAAACCCTAATCCTAACTGTAATTCGAGCTGTAATCCAGAACTCCAATTTAAACCAATCCCTAACACTGAACCTGACCCTAATATTTCCCCTAGTTCTAAACCAGACTCTTACTGTATACCTAACCCTTAAAATAGACCTAGACATAAACCTTTCCATAAATCTATCACAAACTGTAACCCTAGACCTGACATTAGCCCTAGCCGTAATTCTAGCCCTAAACCTAACACAAACTGTAGCCCTTATCCTAGCCCTAATCATAGCCTTAATTATAACCCTAAACCAAACTCTAGACCTAAACGAGACACTAACCCTATCCCTAATCTTAGCCCTATCCCTAACCCTAACCCTAGGCTTAAGAGTAACTTTTACCCTCACATTAGATCTTTCACTGGTTTTAAGCCTATCCCTTACTGTAACACTAACCCTAGCCTTAACCCTAGTCCTAACCCTTGCCCTATCCTGAGCCCTAGCACTAACCTAAGACAAAACCTTACTCTAAATCTAGCCCTAACCCGAAGACTAAGCCGAAACCTAACAATAGCCCAAATGATAACACTAATCCTATAACTAGCTCTAATATTAGCCCAAACTTTAGGACTAACCCTAGCCCTATTCATATCCCTGGCCATAAGCTAGATCTAACCCTAAATCTAAATCTAACCCGAACTATAAGCCTAAACCTAAACCTAAACCTAGGCCTAACTCTAAGACTAATCTTAAAACTAGCCCTAACCCAAGCCTTGGCTCTAAAAAAAAAAAAATGAGACATAGACCTAACCCTAATGCTTAACATAAATCAAGCCCTAATCCTACACCTAGCCCTAAACCTAGCAATAATTTGAATCTTATGCCAAACCTTAAAACTAACCCTGATCTTGACACTGACCTTAACACTAACCCTAGGTCTAAACATCACCCTAACCCTAAACCTAAACCTAACTCTAGACCTAGTGCTAAACCCTAACATTAAAATTAGCCCTAATTATAACCCTAGTACTTACATTAGCTGTAACCCTAACCCTAGCCCTAACTTAACCAAAATCCTAGCCTTATTCCGAGCCCTAACCCTAGCTCTAACCCTAAATCTAACCCTAAAAGGGTTGTAACCATAACCCTAGCTGTAACCCTAGCTCTAACCCTATCTATTATCCTAATCATAACCCTAACCCTAATGCCAACCCTAGGCCTAAACCTAACCCTATTCCTAATCTTCACCCTATCCATTAATCTAAGTCTAACCTGATACCTAAA
>NW_026006077.1:120032-125030 GCF_001458135.2 Marmota marmota marmota | reverse complement strand
GTATACCTAACCCTTAAAATAGACCTAGACATAAACCTTTCCATAAATCTATCACAAACTGTAACCCTAGACCTGACATTAGCCCTAGCCGTAATTCTAGCCCTAAACCTAACACAAACTGTAGCCCTTATCCTAGCCCTAATCATAGCCTTAATTATAACCCTAAACCAAACTCTAGACCTAAACGAGACACTAACCCTATCCCTAATCTTAGCCCTATCCCTAACCCTAACCCTAACCCTAACCCTAGGCTTAAGAGTAACTCTTACCCTCACATTAGATCTTTCACTGGTTTTAAGCCTATCCCTTACTGTAACACTAACCCTAGCCTTAACCCTAGTCCTAACCCTTGCCCTATCCTGAGCCCTAGCACTAACCTAAGACAAAACCTTACTCTAAATCTAGCCCTAACCCGAAGACTAAGCCGAAACCTAACAATAGCCCAAATGATAACACTAATCCTATAACTAGCTCTAATATTAGCCCAAACTTTAGGACTAACCCTAGCCCTATTCATATCCCTGGCCATAAGCTAGATCTAACCCTAAATCTAAATCTAACCCGAACTATAAGCCTAAACCTAAACCTAAACCTAGGCCTAACTCTAAGACTAATCTTAAAACTAGCCCTAACCCAAGCCTTGGCTCTAAAAAAAAAAAAATGAGACATAGACCTAACCCTAATGCTTAACATAAATCAAGCCCTAATCCTACACCTAGCCCTAAACCTAGCAATAATTTGAATCTTATGCCAAACCTTAAAACTAACCCTGATCTTGACACTGACCTTAACACTAACCCTAGGTCTAAACATCACCCTAACCCTAAACCTAAACCTAACTCTAGACCTAGTCCTAAACCCTAACATTAAAATTAGCCCTAATTATAACCCTAGTACTTACATTAGCTGTAACCCTAACCCTAGCCCTAACTTAACCAAAATCCTAGCCTTATTCCGAGCCCTAACCCTAGCTCTAACCCTAAATCTAAACCTAAAAGGGTTGTAACCATAACCCTAGCTGTAACCCTAGCTCTAACCTTATCTATTACCCTAATCATAACCCTAACCCTAATGCCAACCCTAGGCCTAAACCTAACCCTATTCCTAATCTTCACCCTATCCATTAATCTAAGTCTAACCTGATACCTAAATCTAACCGTATAATTATGCTGATCCCAACCTTAATACTAATTCGAGTCCTAACTCTAAGCCTTAACCAATCCAAAACACTAATCAAGACCATGACCCTAATAATAACCTTAGCTTTAAACCTGACCCTAAAATAAACCTAATTCTAACACTAGGTAAAGCCATAAATCTAAACTATGTTTAACTGTAACCCTAGACCTGAAATTAGCCCTAACCATAATCCTAGCCCAAATCCTAGCCTTAATCCTAAGCCTAAACTTACCTGTAATCATAAACCTAAGCCTAGCCCTAAAAATAACTCTAACCCTAACCCTAACCCTCTCATTAGACCTAACTCTAGCACAAAGCCTAACCCTTACACTAAACATAACTCTATCCCTATCCTAAATCCAAATCCTAACTCTAGCCCTAATCCTTACCTTAACCCTAGCCCAAACTTTAGCTCTAACTGCGTCCATTACCTGGACCCTAATCCTAACCCTAATTAAAACCCAATCCCTAACACTAAACCTAACTCTAACCATAATCTTAGACATAGAACTAAACGTAAACCTAACCCTCACACTAGCCTGAACCCTAGCTCAAACATTAACCCTTATCCTAACCTAACCATAACCCTAGCCTTAAACTAACACTTACTCTAAGCCTAACACTTACCCTAATCAAAACTCTAGCCCTGTCCCTAAGGCTAACCCTAATCCTAGACTTAATCCAAACCATAACCTAGCCCTAACTCTAGCTCTAAAACTATCCATTACACTAAATATAACCCTAACCCTAATGCTAACCTATCCATAACCCTAACCCTAAACTTAGCTCTAACCCTATCAATTACTCTAAACAGAGCCCTAAATCTAATGCTAACCCTAACCCGATCACTAAACCTAACCCATCCTTTACTCTAAACCTTAACTAAAACCAAAATAAACCCTTCCATTACCTTAACTCTAAACTTAAACCTAACTCTAATTCGAGCCCTAAACCTAAACCTTAATGTAAACCAAATGCAAACCCTGACCCTGATGGTGACATGAATAATAACCCTAGCTCTAAAGCTGACTTTTAACCTAAACCAAGCCCTTAAAAAAGACCTAGAAATAACTTAATCCTAAAACTATGCTTAACCATAACCCTAGACCTGATATTAGCCCTTGCTTGAGTCTTCTCCCTAATTGTATCCGAAAACCTACCCCTCACTCTACCCCTAAACCTAGCTATAATGCCACCCATTACCCTAAACTTAATCCTAAACCCAATGCTAACTGTTAACCTACCCAAATTCTAAGCTTAATCCTATCACTAACCCTGGTCTTAATCCTAGCCCCAATTTAGCCCTAACCCAAAACCTCATCCTAAGCATACTCCTAAGAATAACTCTAATTCTCACCCCAGACCTATCCCTAGTTCTAACCATATTCCTTACAATAACCCTAATCCTAGCCCTAACCCTAGCACGAGCCCTAACCCTGGATCAATCCTAACTCTAAATCTAACCCTAACCCTATGCCTAAACTTCACTCTAACACTAGTCATAGCCCTGATGCTAATCCAAAATCTAGACTTAACCCTAGCACTAGCCCCAGCCATAGCCCTAAAACAAAACTGAGCCATAGCCCTAACCATAACCCGTAACCTAAACCAAATCCTAACCCTACATTGAGCACTAACTTTAACCCTAATTCAGGTCCTAAACCTAACACTAAAACTAAACCTTACCCTGACACTGACCCTAAATATAACCCTTGCTCTAAACATCACCCTATCTCTAACCCTGAAACAGGCACTAATTGTAACACTAGTTCATACATTAGCCATAGCCCTAATGCTAGTCCTATTCAAACCAAGAAAACTAGCCCTTATTTGAGCCTTAACCTAGTTTTAAACCTAAACCTAACCCAAAACCTTGCTCTAACAAATACCCTAACCCTAGCCAGAATCCTAACCATAACCCTAGCCTCATCACTAGCTCTAACCCTATCCATTACCCTAACAATAACCATAACCCTTATGGTAACCCTAGGCCAACCCTAAATTTATCGCTAATCTTAACTGTATTCATTAACCTCAACCTAACCTGAACCCTAAACCTAAGCCTATCATTACCCTAAACCTAACTCTAATGCTAATTCGAGCCCTAACCCTAAATCTTAACCTAACCCAAACCCTAACTCTGACACTTCCTTTAATAATATACCTAGCTCTAACCCTGACTTTACCCCTCAACTTAACCCTTATACTAGACCTCGACAGAAACCTAACCCTACCTTAGTCATTAACCTCAACCTAACCTGAACCCTAAACCTAACCCTATCATTACCCAAATCCTAACACTAATGCTAATTTCAGCCCTAATCTTAACCTTAACTTAAGCCAAACCTTAACTCTGACCCTTCCCATAATAATATACCTAGCTCTAACCCTGACTCTATGTCTAAACCTAACCCTTATACTAGACCTAGCCAGAAACCTAACCCTAAAACTATCCCTAATTTAACCATAGACCTGACATTTGCCCTAGCTATAATCCTAGCCCCAACCTTAACACAAAACATAGCCCTAACCCTAACCCTAACCCTAGCCCTAATCCCATCCATAAAACTAGCCCTAAACTTAGCTCTAACCCTATCAATTACCCTAAACAGAGCCCTAATTCTAATGCTAACCCTAGGCCTAAATCTAACCCTATGCCTAAACGTAACCCTATCCATTATGCTAAAGCTAACCTGAACCCTAAACGTAACCCTATCTTTACCCTAACGGAAAACCTAATGCTAATTTGAACCATAACCTAAACCCTAATCTAAACAAAACTCTAAACATGACCCTAAATCTAATAATACCCCTAGTTCTAAATTTGGCCCTTACACTAAATCTAACCCTTACACTAAACATAGCCATAAACATAAACTTAAAACTATCCCTAACCTTAAGCCTAGATCTGATATTCACCATAACACTAATCCTAGCCCTATCCAAAACACATACCCTAACTCTCATCCTAGCCCTTAACTTAGCCTTAAACACAACTCTAATAAAACCCTAGCCCTAACCCTAATTCTAACCTTAGTCCTAGCCCTCAACCTAGCTCTAACCTCATCATTTACACTAAACCTAACCCTAAGCCAAAAACTAACAAGAGGCCTAAACATAAACATGAACCTAGTCCTATATCAAGCCCTAATTAAGCCCTATACCTAGCCAAACCCTAAGCCTAGTCCTAAGACTAACTCTCACTCTCACCCTAGCCCTATCACTAGCTCTAACCCTATTTTTACCATAACACTAATTCTAGCTATAAACCTAGAACTAATGCTAGTCATATCCTTTGCCCTAGACCTAAACCTAGATCTAATCCTAACACTAAATCTAACTCTAAACCTAACCCTAAAACCAGTCCTAATCCTAACACTAATCTTAAAACTAGCCCTACACATAGCCCTAGCCTTAAAACAAAACCGAGCCATAGTCCTAACTTTAAAGCTTAACCTAAACCAAAACCTAATACTACAACTAGACCTAATCCTAGCCCTAATAAGAGTCCATACCCTAACCCTAAAATTACCCTTGACCTTAATTTTGACCCTAATACTAACCTTAGCTTTAAATATCAGCCTAACCTAAATTTATCCCTAACACTAGACCTAGTCCTAACCCCAAACTTACAACTAGCCCAAATCATAACTCTACAGCAAACGTTGGCTGTAACTTTAAACCTAGCCCTAACTCTAACCAAAACCTAGCCCTAATCTGAAACCCAATCCTATATTTAACCATAAACCTAATCCTAACACTAGCCCTAACCTTAGCCCTAACCCTAGATCTAACCATAACTCTAAATCTAAGCCTAAC
>NW_026006077.1:112061-115732 GCF_001458135.2 Marmota marmota marmota | reverse complement strand
TAACTCTAAATCTAAGCCTAACATTAAGCCTAAATCTCACCCTACCACTAGCTGAACACTATTGCTAATCCTAAAACTAACCCTACCCCTAGACCTATGCTAAAACAAAACCGAGCCATTACCCTAACCCTAAACCTAACCTAAACCAAACCCTAACCCTACAACTAGCCATGACCTAGCTCAAATTTGAGTCCTAGAACTAAAACTACCCCTTACCCTGACGCATATCCAAACACTCAACCTAGCTCTATATATCACCCTAACCATAAAGCTAATGCTAACACCATTCCTAGTCCAAACCCTAACCCTAAAACTAACCCTAATAATAACCCTAGCTCCTACATTAGCCATAGTCTTAACACTATCCCTAACCCCAAAACAAAAATAGCCCTAATCTGAGGCCTAAAACTAGATTTAACTATAACCCTAACCCTAAACCTAGCTCTAAGCCTAGCTCTAACCCTATCCTTAATCCTAAACCAAACCCTATCCATAATTCTAACCCTAGTCCTAATTGTATCCTTAGCCTAATCAAACACTAACCCTATTAGTAGTCCAAACCCTAGATTTCATTCTAGCTCTAAACCTAACCCTAACCTTCACCCTTATTCTGACCATAACACTAATTATAGGACTGAACCTAACCCTAACCCTGAACAGAACCCTGAAATTAGCCCTACCAGTAAACTTTTACCTAAACCTAATCCTAACACTACCCCTAGACCTAAACCTAATTCTAAATCTAGCAATAATTCTAGCCCTACACCTAAACAAGAACTTAGTCCTAGCCCTAACAATAATGCTTAACCAAAACCAAACAATAACACTACCCCTAGACCTAACCCTACTCCTGATTCTGACTTTCACCCTAACTCTAATCTGAACACTGGCCCTGACACTAACACCAAACCTAGCTCTAAACCTGACCCTAAACAAAAATATAAACCTAACACTAGACTTAGCCATAACCTTAACCTTAAAACTAGCCCTTAAAATTAGAACCTTAAATCTTAATTACCCATAGCACTAACCCTAGACCTAAACCTAACACAAAACCTAGCCCTATTCCAAGGTCTAAACCTACTGTAAGCATAAACCTAAATCTAAACCTAGCCCTAACCCTAAGCCTAACCCTCACCTTAGAACTAAGCATAGCTTAAAGCCTAAGCTTTGACCTAAACGTAACCCTAGCCTTATCCCTAACAATAAATCTAACCCTAGCCCTAACCCTCACCCTAACCCTAACCCTAACCCTATACATTACCCTTATGATAACTGTATTCCTAATGCTAACTCTAGCCTAACCCTAACCCTATTGCAATCCCTAAATCTCCCCATTACCCTAAACCTACTTTGAACCCTAAACCTAACCTGATCCATTACCCTAAACCTAACTCTATCCCTAAATGCTCATTTGAGCCCTATCCCTAAATCTTAACCTAATACAAACTGTAACCCTGGCCCTGAACCTAAAAATATCCCTAGCTCTAAAACTGACCCTTACACTATACCTTACCCTTACACTAGACCAAGACATAGACCTAATCTTAAATCTACTCCTAACTGTAACACTAGACCTGACATTATTCCTAGCCCTCATTCTAGACCTAACCTTACAACAAACCCTAGCCCTCATTCTAGACCTAACTCTACAACAAACCCTAGCCCTAATCCTAGCCCTAACCCTAGACTTAATCATAACCCTAACCTTAACCCTAGCCCTAATCCTAATTCTAACCCTCACTCTACCTCTAAACCTAGATATAACACATCCCTTACCCAAAACTTAACCCTAACCCTAGCCCTAATTCTAGGCCTAAGCTGAACACTAACCCTAGTTCTAATCCTTTCACTGAATTAGTCCTATCTCTAAAAACTAACCATAACCTTAGCCCTAAGACTAACTCTAACTCTTGCCCTACCCTTATCCTTTGTTTCATCCCTATCATTTACCATAACCCTAAACCTAGCCATAACACTTACCCTATCCTTAGAACTAGCCCTAACCTTAGATCTATCCCTAACTCCAAATCTTAACCTAACCCTAAGCCTAAGTCTAACACAAACACTAGCCCTAACCCTAACGCTATTCATAACTAGCCCTAACCCTTAACCTAGGGCTAAAACAAAACTGAGCAATAGGGGCTGAGGATGTGGCTCAAGTGATAGTACATTTGCCTGGCATGTGTGGGGTGCTGGGTTCGATCCTCAGTATCAATAAAAATAAAATTTAAAAAAATGATGTTGTGTCCACCAAAAACCAAAAAAAATAAAAATAAATAAATAAATAAAAATTCTTTCTCTCAAGGCTGGGGATATGGCTCAAGTGGTAGCATGCTCACCTAGCATGCATGAGGCACAGGGTTTTATTCTCAGCACCACATAAAAATAAAATAAAGATATTGTGTCCACCTAAAATTAAAAATTAAATATTAAACTCTCTCTCTCTCAAAAAAAAAAAAAAACTGAGCAATAGTCCTAACCTTAAAACTTAACTTAAACTAAACCCTAACACTACACCTAGACATAACCCTAGATCTAATTCGAGTCCTAACAATATCCTTAAACTAACCCTGACACTGCTTATATCCTAACACTCACCCAAGGTAAAACACAACCCTAAACTTAAACTGAACCCTAACAGTAACTCTATACTTAATTTAAGTCATAACGCTAACCTTAAAATTAACCCTGACGCTGATTCGTATCATAACGTCACCCTAGCTCTAAACAGCGCTCCCACCTTAAACTGAAGCCTAACAGTAATCTTAGCCTTATTTGAGTCCCAACCCTAACCCTAAAACTAACACTGTCTCTGAATCATATCCTAATACTAACCCTAGCTCTAAATATCACCCTAATATTAAAACTAACCCTAACATTTAACCTAACCCTAACACTAGACCTACCCCTACGCCTAACCCTAATTTTAACCATAGTTCTTACATTAGCCATTGCCATAACATTAGCCCTAAACCTAACACAAAAATTAACCCTAATCTGAGCCCTAAACTTATTTTCAACCCTAGCCATAACCCTAACTCTAGCCCTAACCCTATCTCTAAGCCAATCCCTTACCCAAAGTGAAACCCTAACCATAATGGTAACCTAAGACCTATCCCTATTCCTTAAGTTAACCAAAACCCTAACCCTATTAATAGTCCCAACCCTACCCTCACTCTAGCTCTAACCCTATCCCAAACCATAATGTTAACCCTGACCATTATTTTGACCCTAAAACTAACCCTAGGTCTAAACCTTACCCTAAACCTAGATCAAACCATAACACTAGCCCTAGACATAAACTAAATCCTAAATCTAGCCTTAATTCTAGCCCTAGACCTAAACAAAAACCTATCCCTATCCCTTAAAGTAACCCTTAAACTAACACAAACACTAAACCTACCCGTAGACCTAAACCTAGTTCTAATTCTGGCTGTAACCCTAACTCTAACTCTAACCCAAACACTTACACTGCCTTTAAGAGTAAACTTACCTCTACACCTCATCCTAACCAAAAATATAAACCTAACACTAGACCTATCCATGATACTAACCCTAAAACTAGCCATAATCATAACCCTAGCTCTTACATTATCCACAGCCCTAACCCTAGGCCTAAACCTAACACAAAACCTAGAGCTAATCCTAGGCCTAAACGTAACTCTAAC
>NW_026006077.1:90346-108770 GCF_001458135.2 Marmota marmota marmota | reverse complement strand
CAAATCCTAAGCCTAACCCTAACACTAGCCCTAACCCAACACTAATTCTAAAACTAGCCCTAATCCTAGCCCTAGCCCTAAAACAAAACCAAGTCATAAGCTCTATCCCTAACCCTTAAACTAAACCAAACCCTAACATTCACCTACCCCTAACCCTAGTTCTAATTCAATTTTTAAGCCGAATCCTAAAACTAACCCTGACACTGACTCTGACACTAAATCTAACCCTAGCTCTAAACATCACCCAAATCCTAACACTAACCCTAACACTACACCTTGCCCTAATCTGAACCCTAAAATTAACCCTAATCATAAATCTTGTACTTAAATTAACCATAACCCTAACCCTAGTACTAACTTAACCCAAATCCTAGACCTAATTCGAGCCCTAAATCAAGCTTTAAACCTAACCCTAACCCTAAGTCTAGCCCTAGCCCTAATCATAAGCATAACCCTAGCCCTAACAATATACATTACCATAACAATAACTATAACCCTAATACTAACCCTAGACCTAAACCTAAACCTATCTCTACTCCTATCTCTATCCAATTCCCTAAACCTAATTCTGGGCCTATCATTACCCACACCCTTACCATAATGCTAATTTGATCCCTAACTTTAAGCCTTAACCTATCCCAAACCCTAATCTAAACCTTCATTTTAATAATACCCCTAAACCTAAACCTGAACCTAACCCTAAAACTAAACCTTACGCCAGACGTGCCCCTAATCCTAACCCTAAAACTATCTTTAAACATAATTCTAGACTTGAAATTAGCCATTCTCCTAATCCTAACCCTAGCCCTAAAACAAACCATAGCCCTCAACCTAGGCCTAAACCTAGCCATAATCATAACTCTAATCCTATCTATAATTCTACACATCACCCTACGTCTAAACGTAACTGTAACACAATTCCTTACTCTAAACTAAATCCAAAATCTAACCCTAATTCTATGCTTTAGCTGAACACCAACCACAGACCAAATCCTATCCCTAATTTAGCCATATCCATAATCCTAACCCTAACCTTAGCCCTAAGACTAACAATAATTCTCTCACTAGCACTATTCTAGTTCTAATCCTATCCCTTACCATAACCTAACCCTAGCCTTAACCCTTTCCCAATCCTTAGTCATAGCCCTAACCCTAAGCCTAAGCCTCACACTAACACTAAACCTAATCCAAACACTAATCATAAAACTAGCCCTAACTCTACCACTAGCAGTAAAACAAAACTGAAAAATAGCCCTAACCCTAAACCTAACTTAAGCCAAACCCTGACACTACACCTAGACCTAACCATAGCCTTAATTTGAGTCCTAACCTTAACCTTAAAAGTACAGCTGACACTGACACATATGCTAAACTCACCCTAGCTTGAAACATCATCCTAAACTTAAACCAAAACTTAACAGTAACTCTAGCCCTTATTTGTGTCCTAACCCTAACCTTGTCCCTGACTCATATACTAAAACTAACCCTAGCTCTAAATATCATCCTAAACTTAAACTTAACCCAAATACTAAAACTACC
The DNA here is from genome assembly GCF_001458135.2 of Marmota marmota marmota. Lineage (NCBI taxonomy): Eukaryota > Metazoa > Chordata > Mammalia > Rodentia > Sciuridae > Marmota > Marmota marmota. The sequence continues at coordinate 107,231 of NW_026006077.1, read as the reverse complement.
CCTAATCCTATCCCTATAACTAAACCTAGTTGTAACCCTAGTTCTTATATTAGTGATTGCTGTAACCCTAATCCTAACACTAACACAAAAATAGCCCTAATCCAAACCCTAAACCTATCTTTAACCCTAACCCTACCCTAACTCTAGCCCTACACCTAGCTCTAACACTATCCCCAACCCTAAGTGAAACCCTAACTCTAATGGTATACCTAGACCTATCCCTAATTCTTAGGCTAACCAAAATTCTAAAGTTATTAATAGTCCTGACCTTAGCCCTCATTCTAGCTCTAATCCTATCCCATACCCGAACACTAAAATTTACCCTTATCATGACCATAACACAAAACCTAGGTCTAAACCTGACCATAACACTAAAACCTAAAACTAACACTAGCCCTGGACCTAACCTAATCCTAAATCTAGTCTTGAATCTAACCCTATTCCTAAACAAAAACCTAGTCCTAGGCCTAACAATAACACTTATCCTAACACAAACACTAACCCTACCCCTAGACCTAAACCTAGTCCTAATTCTGGCTGTAACCCTAACTTGAACTCTAACCCAAACACTGACTGTACGTTTAACAATAAACCTAATTCTAAACCTGATTCTAACTGAAAATCTAAACCTAACACTAGACCTTGGCATAACCCTAACCCTAAAACTATCATTAATCATAACCCTTATTCGTACATTACCCACAGCCTTAACCCTAGGTCTAAACCAAACACAAAACCTAGAGCTAATCCTAGGCCTTAACCTTGCCCTAAACATAACCTAATCCTAACCCTAGCCCTAACCCAAACCTAACCCTAGCCTTAGTCCTAACCCTAGCTCAAAACTAACCCTTACTATAAACATAAACCGAGATCTATCCCTGAATCTAAGCCTAAACTCAGTCCTAATCCTAACCTGAACCTTTGCCCTAACCCTAGCTCTAAACCTACATATTACCCTAAACCTAATTCTAACCCAAATTGTAACCCTAGCCTTAACTCTAACCATAATCATAACCCTAAACACAAAACTAACCCTAAACTAATACTTGCTATAGCCCTAACCATAGCTCAAACCCTAACCCTTACCATAAACTTAAACATAACCATAGACCTAACCATAAACTTAAAATTAAGTCTAACCCTGTCCCTAACACTAAACCTACATCTAACCGAATTTATTACCCTAACTGTAACCCTAAACTTAATTATAACCACTCCCCTAACCCTAACCCAAACCCTAAACCTACCTTAATCCTATCCCTAAACATAACCCTGAACCTAACACTTGCTCTAACCCTAATCTTAGCTCAGAACCTAACTCTTACACTAAACAAATCACTAACTCTAATTCTAGTTCTAACCTATACTCTTACACTAAGTTAAGACCTAATCTTAACCATAAGGCTAGCTCTTACCTTAAGTCTAAATGTATTAACTACCCTAAACCTAACCCATACTCCTAATGCTAAGTCTAGGCCTAACCCTATCTCAAGACCTAATCCTAACCATAACACTAGCCCTAACCTTAACTCTAATTGTATCCATTAATCTAAACATAACACTTTCCCTAATGCTAACCCTAGGACTAACCCTAGCCATTTCCTTATCCCTAGGCCTAACCCTAGATCTAACCCTAACTCTAAATCTAACCCTAATGCAAATCCTAAGCCTAAATCTAAAACTAACCCTAACTGTAACACTACTCCTAATACTAGCCCTAACTATAGCCCTAGCCCTAAAACAAAACCGAGCCATAGCCCTTACACTAACAATTAACCTAAACCATACCATAATCTTACACCTAGTCCTAACCCTAGCCCTGATTTGAGTTTAAATAGAACCCTCTAACTAACCCTAACCACAATCCTGATTCTAAAACTAACCCTAGATTTAAACATCACCCTAAATATAACAATAGACTTAGCCCTAACCCTTATCCTAAAACTAGCCCGAATAGTAACCCTAGTATTAACATTAGCCCTAACTCTAACCCTAGCCCTAACTTAACCCAAAACCTAGCCTAATCTGAGCCCTAAACCGAGCTTAAACCCTAACATTAATCTTAACAATAAACCTAGCAGTAATAATAACCATAACCTTAGCTTTAACCCTAGCTCTAACCCTATATATTACCCGAACAATAATCTAACCTTAATGCTAACCCTAGGTCTAAACCTTACCATATCCCTACTACTAACCCTATCTATTAACCTAAACCTATCATGAAACCTAAACCTAACTATATCATTACCCTAATCCTAACCCTATGCTAATTCGAGCCCTATATTTAAATCTTAACCTATCCCAAACACTAATCACGACCCTGACCCCCAAAATACCCTTAGCTCTAAACATGACCCTAACCGTAAACCTATCTTTAACTTTAATTCTGGACCTGAAACTAGCCCTAGACCTAATCTTAGCCCTAAACCTAGCCTTAATCCTAACCCAAACCATAACCCAAGGTTTAACCCTAATTATAATCCTCGCCCTAGCCCTACACCTAGCTATAACCCCATTCCCTTCCCTAAACCTAACCATAACTCTAAACCTAACCATAATCTTAAACCTACCATAAGCCTTGCCCTAACCCTAGGCCTAACACTGATATTAAGCCTAGTGCTAACCCTAATTTAGTCCTATTCTAACCCTAAACCTAGCCTTAAGACTAACTCTAACTCTTGCCCTAGCCCTATCCCGAGTTCTATCCTTAGCCCTAGCCCAAACCTAGATCTAAACCAAAATCTAAATTTAAGCCTAACCCTAAATTTAAACATAACCATAATCCTAAAACAAACCTGAACACTAGCCTTAACAATAATGCTAATCCTAAAACTTGCCTTACCCCTAGCCCTAGCCATAAAACAAAACCAAGCCATATCCCTAACCCTAACCCTTAATCTAAACCAAACCATAAACCTCCAGCTAGCCCTAACCCTAAATCTAAACATAACCCTTACTCTGACACTGATCCTAACACTAATCCTAGCTCTCAACATCACCTTAACCTTAAATTAACCCTAACACTATACTTAGCCTTAACCCTAACCCTAAAACTAGCCCTAATCATAACCTTAGTTCATACATTAGTCATTGTCATAACTCTAGCCCTAACTCTAACACAAATCCTACCCTTAATTCTAGTCCTAACCCTAGCTTAAACCCTAATCTTAACTCTAACACTATCCCTAACCCTAACCCTAACCCTAGGCCTAATGCTAGCTCTAACCCTATACCTTACCCTAAGCCAAACCCTAACCCAAATGCTAACCCTAGTCATAACACCAATCCTTAGTATAACTTAAACAATTACAGTATTACATGTCCTAACCCTAGCCCTCATTCTAGTTCTAACTGTAACCCTGACACTTATTCTGATCCTAATAGTAAACCTAGGTCTAAACCTGACCCTAAACCTAAACCAAACTAGCTCTTACCTTAACATTAGGTCTAATCCTAGTCCTAACACTAACCCTAAATCTAACTTTAACCTGTTTAGAGTCCCTTTGATCCTAGTATTCCCTCACTTGGGAAGCCAAGTTGGGTAGGCTAACAGATGAATCTTTCACAATATCAAATAAATCTGACCATATAATTGTGGAGGTAGTTCAGTACATGCATATTTCCCTATTTTCTCCTAAAGAGCTCTCACATAAAGTTGCTTTGCATGCTTCAGCTTACCGCTACTTTTACAAGGAATAATCCAGATAATTCCCATAGAAAACTGATTTTGTGAGTTTTGAAATAGCTAGAACCAACACTGTTGGATTTCCAGCTCCATTTCCATTTACATGAATAGGTCAAAATGAAATGAAACTTAAAATACAAACTGTTCCAGAGAGCAAACCCTTGACCCAAGAGGCCCAAACGTATTGAATATAGTAAGGCTAAGTAAAAGTTGAATCATGCCTAGTATAAAAAAAAAATGAACAAAACGAAATCTAACAAAACACTAGCTTCAAACCTTTCCCTAACCTAATACTAAATCTAACCTAATCTGTTTAGAACCATTGATCATAGTAGTCCCCAAATAAAGGAGCGCAGTGGGGTAAGCTAACAGATGAATCCTGTGCAGTATCAAAGAAATCTGACCAAATAATTGGGGGAGGTATTTAAGTAGGTGCATATTTCCCTGTTTTCTCCTAATGTGCACTTGGATAAATTATTTTTTCATGCTTCAGTTTAAGGTATATTCACAAAGAACACCCAGAGAGTGCCCACAGAGATCTGATTCAATGTGTGAAGTTTCAAGCAGCTAGTACTAACTCTGTTTGATTTCCAGCTCCATTTTCATTCACATCTATAGGTCATAATAAAGTGAAACCCAAAATTCAAACTGTTCCTGACAGTGAACTGGCAAACCTTGAAAACTCAAACTTAGGGATCCTACTAAGACTAGAAAAAAAGATGAATCCTGTACAGTATCAAAGTAATCCAAGTAAAAAAAAAATGAAGCTTGCTCCTAAAGTGCTCACAGATAAAGCTGTATCTTTCTAATTCAGCTTTGGGCTACTACCACAAGAAACAAATGAGAGAATGTGCACTTAGAACTGATTGAGGTTTTGAAGTTCCAAGCAACTAGCACAAACCCTGTTTGAGTCCAGCTCCATTTCCATTCACCCCTATAGGGCAAAATTAAGTAAAACATAAAAATTAATACTGCTCCTGAAAGCAAACCCCTTTACCTAGGAGGCCCAAGGGAGTATACTAAGAATAAGATAAATCCTGCCCAGTATCAAAAAAAATTTAAAAAACTAACTCTAACCCTAACACTAGTTCAAAAACTTGCCCTAACTCTAACCATAACCCTAAGCCTAACCTGTGAAGAGAACTTTTGATCATAAAAGCTTCAAACTTGGGGAGACTAGTGTGGCAAGCTTACTGATGAATCCTAAACAGTATCAAAGTAATCTGACCAAATAATTGTGGGAAGTATTACAGTACATGCATATTGCCCTGTTTTCTCCTAAAGTGCTCTTGGATAAAGTTGTTTTGCATGCTTCAGCTATGGCTGCTTTCACAAAGAAGAAACCAGAGAGTGCCCACAGACAACTGATTGAGTATGCAAAATTTCAACCAGATAGCACCAACCCTCTTATTCCCAGCTCCATTTGCATTTACCCATATAGGTCAAAATGAAGTGAGACATTAAAAAACAAACTATTCCCAATAGCGAACCATTGAACCAAGAAGGCCCAAAACTGGGGCATATAGTAAGGCTAGGTAAAAGATAAATCTTCACAGTATCTACGAAATTTGAACAAAATAAACTGTAACACTAACCCTAGCTCTAAACCTAGCTCTAATCCTAACCCTAACACTAACCCTTACGTGTTTAGAGAACCATTGATCCTAGAAGTGCCAACCTTGGGGAGCCTAGTGGAGCAAGCTAAAAGATGAATACTGCACAGTATCAAAGAACTTTGATCAAATTGTTGGGAGACATATTTCAGTACATACATGTTTCTCTGTTTTCTCCTTAAGGGCTCTCAGATACAGTTGCTTTTGCATGTTTCATCTTTTGCCTACCTTCAAAAGAAAGATACCAGAGAGTGCCCATTGAGAACTGAGTGTGTGAAGTTTCAAGCACCTTCTGCCAATGCTGTTTGATTTCCAGCTCAATTTTCATTCACATCAATAAGCCATAATGAAGAGAAACCTTAAAATACAAACTGTTCCTGAGAGTGAACCATTGAACTGACAAGGCCCAAACCTGTGGAGCATAGTAAGGCTAAGTAAAAGATGAATCCTGCCCAGTATAATAGAAATTTGAAGAAAACTAGAGCTGCATGGGTGCTCTTGGCGCAGATGGAAGGCTCAGCTGTGCAGTTGCTCTGGGCGCAGACAGCAGTCTCAGCTGCAGGGGCACTCTCTGCGCAGATGGAAGGCAGCACAGAACACAGAGGCTTTCCTTGAGGGTCACCAGACCGAACTCTGGACACAGCACAAGGTCACTCCAGAACAACCCACCTCACCAAACACCATACATGGGTAATAGATGGAATCCATCTTGCAAAATCTTACTCGCCATCTTTCGGTGCGTGTAGCTACCAACTGGGTTCTGCAGCTTATTAGGTGCCATGTTTTCAACTCCCCTACCTCCAGCTGTGATAACTCAAGATTTTTCTCACAAGCTTTTGGAGGATGTAGCTATCAATGTAGAACAGATACTGTACAGGCACCTGCTTTCCAACTCAGAGACTAAGAATAGGGAGGCTCTAGGTAGAAGCTCAAGCCCTCTCACCCTGGCTACCTCCACTACCCTGAGAACAGAGACTCAAGCTAGGAATACACAACTCCACCTACTACAAGAAAAGAAAACTGAATTCTTAGAGACTTTTCTCTTTCTTACTTTTCTTTTCTTGCTCTTCTCATCCATTCTCCTCTACCTTTCCCTCTCTGGTCCTCAAAACCTCAACATATGTGAAACCAAGAACTTTCCATGAAATTGGACTTTAAGAACTGAATTACCAGAATAGTATAACATAGAGGAATTGCATAGGCCTCACCTCACCAACCCTTTATTTGCTCTTATTTTCTCTCACCCTTTCTTTCTTTCTTTCCTTGTTAATTTTTCTTGTTTTTTTTATTTCTCTCTCTATCCAACTTTCAGCATCCTAACTTTTACTATTTATATATATGGTAATTTTATGAATACAGATAAGGGGTTTGAACTTATACATTCCTCCATAAATTCCCCATGTCTATTCATTAGACTTCTCCTCCAATGTTGCTAAGTTAGATTAATCCCATACCCTCGCATCTTTCCCCCTTTACATAGCATCTTACCCCTGACTCTCAGTTCTCTATATATGACCAGAAATGGTTTGACTTTCATGAAACTAATGACTATATTCTAAATAATAATTGAAGCCAACATCTGTAGACACAGAGTCTAAATATAAATGTATTTATAATGGTTATGCTTAGGCTTCGGGTTAGGTTTAGATTTAGAGTTAGGTTTTGATCTATGATTAGGGCTCAGCCTAAGGATAGGGCAAGGGTTAGGACTAGGGTTTTGGTTAGGTTTAGGGTTATGGTAAGGTTTATGATTAAAACTAGGTTTAGGGCTAGGATGAGGGTTAATGTTTGTGTTAGGGTTAGGGCTAGTATTAGGGCTAGGGCTAATGTCAGGTCTAGGGTTACAGTTAGGGATAGATTTAGTGTTAGGGGTTTAGGGTTAGGATTAAGGCTTGGTTTAGGGTTAGGATAAGGGCTGGGGTTTGTATTAGGTTTAGGGAAAAGATTAGGGCTATGGCTAATGTCAGTTCTAGGCTTACAGTTGGGGATAGTTTTAGGATTAGGGTTATGGCTAGGTCTAGTGTAAGGGTTAGGTTTAGGGTAAGGGTCACCTTTTCAGCTAGGAGATTTATTAGGGTCAGCGTCGGTGTTAGAGTTTAGTTGAGGTTAGGGTTTAGGTTTGGGGTTTGAATTAGCATTAGGGTGTGGGTTAGGGTAATGATAGAATTTTGTTTAGAGTTTACATTATGTTTAAGGTAATTGATAGGGTTAGGGTTAGCGATAGGGTTAAGATTAGGCCTAGGGTTCACATTAGGGAAAGGGTTATGGTTAGTATAATGGATAGGGTGAGAGTTAAGTTTAGGGGTAGTGTTATGGTTAGGAATAGGTCTTGAATTATGGTTAGGGTTAAAACTAGGGATAGGTTTAGGGTTATGTTTAGCATGATAATTAGGTGTGTGTTTTTTTTAGAGAGAGAGAGAACTTTTTTAATATTTTATTTTTTTGTTGTTGTTTTTGGCAGACACAACATCTTTATATGGTGCTGAGGATCGAATCCAGCACCTCATGCGTGCCAGGCGAACGCGACACCGCTTGAGCCACATCCATAGCTCTAGGATTAGATTTTGAGCTAGGGTTAGGGCTTGGGTGAGGGTTAGGTTTAAGGTTATTTCTAGGGATAAATTATAGTACTCATAGGGTTAGAGTTAAGATTAGGGCTAGGGACACCATTAGGGATAGGGTTAGGGTTAGGGTAATGTATATAATTAGATATAGATTAAGGGTTATGTTTAACGTTAGATTGAGGTTTAGGCTTAGAGTTAGGGCTATGGTTATGTTTAGGTTTATAGTAAGGCTTAGGGTTTGAGCTAGGGTTAAGTCTATGGCAAGTGTGAGGTTTAAGGTTAAGTCTAGGGTTAGTTTTCCAGTTAGGTTTAGGTTTAGGGTTAAGCCTAGGATTATCAATAAGGTTAGGTTTAGGTTTAGAGTTATGGGTAAGTTTAGAGCTAGGTTTAGGACTAGAGTTATGGTTAGGATTAGGGCTATGTTTAGGGTTAGATTGAGGGATAGGTCTAGGTTTCTGTTTAGTGTAATGTTTATTCTTTGAGCTAGGGTTAGAACTAAGGTGATGGTTAGGCTAGGGTAAGGGCTAGGGTTAGGTTTAGGGTTATTCTTAACGCTTGGTTTAGGCCTAGGATTAGCTCTAGGTTTTGTGTTAGGTTTAGGCCTAGGGTTAGGACTATGGGTAATGTAAGCACTAGGGTTATGTTGAGGGCTAGTTGTAGGGTTAAGGTTTTGGTTAGGTTTAATGTACAGTTTAGATTTTTGGGTAAGGTCAGATTTAAAGATAGGTTTACTCTAAAGGCAGGGTCAGTGTTTGGGTTAGAGTTAGAGTTAGGATTACAGCTAGAATTAGGACTAGGTTTATGTCTAGGGTAGGGTTAGTGTTTGAGTTAGGTTAAGGATTATTGTTAGGGCTAGGGCTAGAGTTAAGGCTAGATTTAGGATTTGGTTTAGGTCTAGGGCTAGTGTTAGGGTTTGGTCTAGGTTGAGTGTCAGTTTTAGACCTAAGGTTAGTGTTAGGGTCAGAATACGGGTCAGGGTTACTGTTAGGGTTTGGGATATGTTTAGAGCTAGAATGAGGGCTAGGGTCAGGACTATTAATAAGGTTAAGATTTTGGTTAGCCTAAGGATTAGAGATAGGTCTAGGGTTACCATTAGGGTTAGGGTTTTTCTTAGGTTAAGGGATAGGCTTAGAGCTAGGGTTAGGGCTAGAGTTATGGTTAGATTTAGGCTTAGGGCTATGGCTAGGGTTAGGGCTAAGGTTAGGGCTATTGTCATGGTTACAGTAATGAATAGGGTTATAAATAGAAATAGGGCTAGGGTGTGAGTTAGAGTTAGTTTTAGTTTTAGGGCTAGGGTAAGGGGTATAGTTAAGGTTAGGGTTCAAATTGGGCTAGGATTAGCGCTAAAATTAGTGTTAGTGTTAGGCCTATAGTTAGGGCTAGGGTTAGGGTTAGTTTTAGGGAAAGGGATGGGATTATATAGCTAGGTTCAGGGATAGGGTGAAGGTTAAATTTAGGGATAGGGATAGGGTGATGGTTCAGGTTAGGATTAACTCTAGGTTTAGGGCTAGGATGAGGGTTAGGGTTTGTGTTAGGGTTAGGGTTAGGATAAGGGCTAGGGCTGATGTCAGGTCTAGGGTTATGGTTAGGGATAGGTTTATGGATAGGTCTAGTGTAAGCATTAGGTTTAGGGTAGGGGTCCGGTTTAGAGCTAGGTTATTATTAGGGTCAGAGTCTGGGTTAGTTTGGTTTAGGTTAAGGTTTAAGGTTAGGGCTCAAATTAGCATAGGGTTAGGGTTAGGGTTAGAGCAATGGATAGAGATAGGTTTACAGTTCAGAAAAGGTTTAGAGTAATGTGTAAGGTTAGTGTTAGGGATAGGGTTAGGGTTAGGCCTAGGGTTAGCATTTGGTTTAGGCTTATGTTTAGAGTAATGAATAGGTTTAGTGCTAGTGTTAGGACTTAGTTTAAGGTTAGAATTAGGGCTAGGGTTTGGGTTACTCCTAGGATTAGTGAGAGGGTTAGTTTTATGTTAAGTGTTAGGGTTTGAGCTAGGGTTAGGTCTAGGGCAAGGTTTAGGTTTAGAGTTAGGGCTACTGTTAGGGTTAGGTTTAGGGCTAGGGTTAGCATTAGGGTTAGGGTTATGTTTAAGTTAATGGATAAAGATAGAGCTAGGATTTGGGCTATGGTTACAGTAAGGATTAGGGATAGGGTTAGGGTTAGGGTTAGAGCTAGGGTTATGTTTAGGGTAAGTGTTAGAGTTTAAGTTAGGATTAGGTCTAGGGCATGCATTAGGTTTAGGGTTTGGGCTTGGGTAAGTGTTAGGGTTATGCTTAGGTCTAGGTTTAGGGCTTGTATTAGGACTAGGTTTTCTGTGAGTTCTATGGCTAGTGTTAGGGCTATGGGTAATGTAAGAGCTAAAATTATGGTTATGACTAGTTTTATGGCTTAGGGTTGGAGATATGTCTAGTGTGACGTTTAAGTTTGGGTTAGGATAAGGTTTAGAGCTAGGGTTTGTGTTAGGGTAAGAGTCATTATTCGGGGTAGTATTGGGTTTATGGTTAGGGCAAGAATTAGAACTAGGGTTAGGTCTAGGGTTAGGGTTAGTCTTTGTGTTAGGTTAATGGTTATTTTAGGACTAGGGCTAGGTTTTTGTTTAGGACTGAACCTAGAATTATGGCTATATTTAGGATTAAGTTTAGGTCTAGTGTTAGTGTTATGGTTAGGTTTAGGTATAGGTTTACTGGTAGGGCTAGTGTTAGGTTTCGGTTTAGTGTTAAGGTCAGGCTTAGATCTAGGGTTAGTGTTAGGGTCAGAATAAGGATCAGAGTTAGGCTTAGGCTTTAGGTTAAGGTTAGAGATAGAATGAGGGCTAGGTTTAGGACTAATAATAGAGTTAGGATTTGGGGTAAGCTAAAGATTAGGGTTAGAACTAGCGTGAGAGTTTGGCTTAGGATAAGGAATAGGTTTAGAGCTAGGGTTTGGGTTAGTGTTAGGGATAGGGTTAGGGTTAGGGTTAGAGTTAAAGCTAGGGTTAAGGCTCAGAGTAGGGCTAGGTTTTGTGTTAGGTTTAGGGTTATGGCTAATGTAAGAAGTAGCTTTAAGTTTAGGATTAGGGCTAGGTCTAGTGTTTGGGTTAGGTTTAGGGTTAGGGTGATATTTAGAGGTAGGGTTAGTTTTAGAGTCAGAGTCAGTGTCAGTATTAGTTGTAGGGATAGGGTTAGGACTAGGTGTAGCTTTAGGATTTGGTTTAAGTTAAGGGTTAGATTAGGACAATAGCTCAGTTTTGTTTTTGGGCTATGGCTAGGGTTAGGACTATTTTTCAAATTAGAATTAGGGTTAGGGCTACTGTTAGGGTGAAGTTTAGGTTTAAAGTTAGAGTTAGATTTAGAGTTAGGGTTAGTTCTAGGTTTAGGGCTAGGTATAGGTTTAGGTCTAAGGTTAGGGCAGGTGTTAGGGTTAGGCAATAGATAAGGTTGGTATTAGAAATAGGTCTAGGGTTAGAGTTAAGGTTAATCTTAGGGCTAAGCTTAGAGTAAGGGTTACAGTTAGCAATATGTTTGGGCTAGGAGTAGAGCTATGGTTAATGTTAAGATTATTCCTAGCTTTAGGGCTATGGTTAGTTTTAGTGATAGTGTTAGGGTTAGGGTTAGGGTTAGGTGAAGGGATGTGTTTATACCTATGTTCAGATCTAGGGCTAGAATTGAAATTAGGGATTGGGCTAGGGTTAGGGTTTGGGTTAAGGTTAAGTCTAGGTTTAGGGCTAGGATGAGGGCTAGGGTTTTTCTTAGGTTTAGGAGAAGAAATAGGTAGAGTGCTAATGTTAGGTGTAGGATTATGGTTNTTAGGGTTAGGGTTAGGGCTAGCTTTAGCATTAGGTTTAGGGTCATGGTTAGGGTAATGGATAGAGTGAGAGCTAATTTTTGGGCTATGGTTATGGTTGAAATTAGGGCTAGGATTGGGTTAGGGCTTGGGCTAGGGATTTGTTTAGGTTAAGGGCTAGAGTTTGAGCTAGTGGTAGCGCTAGGGCTAGGTTGAGGATTAGTTTCAGCATTAGGTCTAGGGACAGGATTATGTTAGGTTTAGGGTTAGAATTAGGGTTAGTGCTTGGGTTATCATTAGGATTAGGAAAAGGGTTAGGGCAATGGATATGGTTAGATGGAGGTTTAGGTTTAAGTTTAGATTTAGTTTTAGGGTTATTCTTAAGTCTATGGTTATGTTTAGGTTTTGGTATGGGTTAAGGTTTGAGCTAGGGTTAGGGCTATAGCGAGTGTTAGTTTTAGAGTTAGGTCTATTGTTAGTTTTCTGGTTAGGTTTAGGTTTAGGGTTAGGGTTAGAGATAGGGTTATCAATACAATTAGGTGTAGGTTTAGGTAATGAGTAGTTTTAGAGCTAGGTTTAGGGATAGTGTTAAGTTTAGGGTTAGGGCTAGAGTTAGGATGTAGAGTAAGGTATGAGTCTAAGTTTATATTTATGGTAAGGATTAGGATTTGAGCAAGGTTTAAGACTAAGGCTAGGGTTAGGTTTAGGGTTAGGGTTAGGGTTAGGGCTAGGGTTAGGGTTAGAGTTATGCTTAGAGCTAGATTTAGGCCTAGAATTTGCTCTAGGTTTTGTGTTAGGTTAAGGCGTAGAGTTAGGGCTATGGAAAATATAAGAGCTAGGATTATGATTAGGGCTAGTTTTAGGGTTAGGTTTATGGCTATGTCTAGTGTTAGGTATAGGTTTTTGGTTAGTGTCAGGTTTAGAGATAGGTTTAGTGTTAAAGGCAGGGTCAGTGTTCTGGTTAGAGTTAGAGTTAATGTTAAAGACAGAATTGGTAGTAGGTTTTATGCCTAGGGGTTCTGTTAGTCTTTGCATTAAGTTAAGGGCTATTGTTAGGGCTAAGGCTAGGTTTGTGTTTAGGTTTAGGGCTAGAGTTTCAGGCTATATTTAGGATTACATTTAGGTCTAGGGCTACTGATAGGGTGTGGTTTAGGTATAAGTTTACTGGTAGGGCTAGTGTTATGGTTTGGTCTAGCGTTAGGGTCAGGTTTAGACCTAGGTTAGTGTTATGGTCAGAATAAGTGTCAGGGTTAGGGTTAAGTTTTGGGATAGGGTTAGAGCTAGAATGAGGGCTAGGGCTAGGACTATTAATACGGTGAGAGTTTTGAGTAGCCTGAGGATTAGGGATAGATCTAGGGTTACCATTAGAGTTACGGTTTTGCTTAGGGTTAGGTATTGGGTTAGAGCTACTGTTAGGGTAGGGTTAGGGTTAGGGTTAAAGATAGTTGTAGGGTTCGGATTAGGGCTAGATTTTTTGTTAGTGTTAGGGCTAGGGATAGGGCAACAGGTAATGTAAGATCCAGGGTTACAATTAGGGTTAGCTTTAGGGTTAGAGTTAGGGGTAGTTCTAATGTTAGTGTTAGATTTAAGGTTAGGGTGATTTTTAAAACTAGAGTTATTTTTAGGATAGGGGTCAGGGTTAGTTTTAGGGTTTGAGTTAGGACTTAAATTAGGGCTAGGTTTACTGTTAGGGTTTGGTTTAAGGTTAGTGTCATGTTTAGAGCTAGAGTGATTGTTAGGATATGAGTCAGGTTCAGGGTTAGTTTTAAGGTTAGGGTTAGGACTCAATTAGGGCTAGGATTACTTCTTGTAGTAGTTTAGGGTTTGGTTTAACTTATGGTATAGGGTTAGGGCTATTGTTCGGTTTTGTTTTTTCTTAGTGTTAGGGTTAGATCTAGTGTTACAATTAGTATTAGGGTTGGGGCTAGTGTTAGTGTTATGCTTGGACTTAAGGTAACATTTATAGTTAGGTTTAGATCTAGGATTAGGCTAGGGTTAGGGCCAGGGTTAAGGTTATGGTAAGGGTTAGGGTTAGAACTAGGAATAGGGCTATTGTGAGAGTTGGAGTTAGTGATAGGTCTAAAATTAGAGTTAGGTTTTTGTATAGGGTTAAATTAGGGCGAGGATTAAGGCTAGGGTTAGTGTTCAGCTTAAGCCTAGAAATAGGGAGAGCATTAGGTCTAAGTTTAGGATAAAGAATGGTGTTACAGCTAGAGTAGATTTAGGGTGAGGGTTAGAGTTAGGGTTAAAGCTAGGGTTGGTGTTAGGGTCATGATTAAGGCTAGGTTTAGGGCTAGCATGAGGGCTAGTGTTTGTTTTAGATTCAGAGCTAGGATTAGTGTTAGGGGTAACATCAGGTCTACGGTTATGGTTAAATATAGTTTTAGGGTTAGGCTTATGGCTACGTCTAGCGTAAGTGTTAGGTTTAGGGTAAAGGTCAGGTTTAGAGCTCGGGGAATTATTAGGGTTAGGATTTGGATTGGGTAAGGATTTAGGTTTACAGCTCAAATTAGCATTAGGGTTAGTGTTAGGGTATAGTTAAGGTTTTTTTTTTAAGGTTCAGGTTTGGTTTAGGGTAATTGATAGTGTTAGTTATAGGGCAAGGGTTAGGCTTAGGGTTAGCATTAGGGTAAGGGTTATGGTTAGGGTAATTGATAGGGTTAGAGCTTAGGTTAGAACTAGAGTTATGGTTAGGAGTATGCCTTGAGTTAGGTTTAGAATTAGGGTTAGAACTAGGGTTAGGTTTAGGTTTAGGTTTGTGTTCAGAATAAATGTTAGGTTTTGAACTAGGGTTACGGCTAGGTTTAGGTTTAGGTCTAGGGATAGGATTACGGTAGTTTATTGTTAGGGTTAGAGTTAGGGCTAGGGTTATCATTAACGTTAGGGTTAGGGTTAAGGTAATGGATAGGATTAGTTTAGGTTTAGATTTTAGTTTAGAGTTAGAATTAGTTATAGGGCTAGGATTAGAGCTATGGTTATGTTTATGTTTATGGTTAGGTTTATGGTTTAAGCTAGATTTAGGGCTATGCTGCATGTTAATTTTAGGGTTATGTCTATGGTTAGTTTTCCGGTTAGGGTTAGGATTAACATTAGGGTTCGGGCTAGGATTATCGATAAGGTTAGGTTTAGGGTTAGGGTAATGTGTAGGTTTAGACCTAGGTTAAGGGCTAGGTTAAGTTTAAGAATTGGGCTAGGTTTAGGGTGAGAGATAGGGATAGGTCTAGGTTTATGTTTAGGGTAAGGGTTAGCCTTTGAGCTCTCTTAGGACTAAGGCAAGGGCTAGGGTTAGGTTTAGGGCTAGTGTTAGGGTTAGGGTTATGCTTAGGGCTGTTTTAGGCCTAAAATTAGTTCTATGTTTAGTGTTAGGTTTAGGCCTAGGGTTAGGGCTATGGGTATTGTAAGATCAAGGGTTATGATTAGGACTAGTTTTAGTGTTAGGGTTATGGCTGGATCTAGAATTAGATTAGGTTTTGCTTAGTTTCAGGTTTAGAGTTAGATTTAGTGATAAAGGCAGGGTCAGTGTTTGGGTTAGAGTTAAAGTTATGGTTAAAGCCAGGATTAGGATTAGGTTTAGGTCTAGGGGTAGAGTTAGTGCTTGGGCTATGTAAAGGTTGTTGTTAGGACTAGGGCTAGGATATTGTTTAGGTCTAGAGCTAGAGTTAAGGCTAGATTTAAAATTTGGCTTAGGTCTAGAGCTATTGGTAGGGTTAGGTTTATGTATAAGTTTACAAGTAAGGCTAGTGTTTGGTTTGGTTTAGGTTTAGGGTTTATATTAGGGTTTGGTTTAGGTTTACTGTTTATGTTATGGTCAGAATAATGGTCAGATTTAGCGTTAGGGTTTGGGATAACATTAGAGCTAGTATGAGATCTAGAGTTAGGACTATTAATGGGGTTAGTATTTGGTTAGCCTAAGGATTAGGGATAGGTCTAGGGTTACCATTAGGTTTAAGGTTTTGCTCAAGTTAATGGATAGGGTTAGTGCTAAGGTTAGGTTTATGGTTAGGGTTAAAGCTAGGTTTAGGGCTCAGATTAGGGCTAGATTTGTGTGAGGTCTAAGACTAGGGTTATGGCAATGGCTAATATAAAAACTAGGGTTACAATTAGGTTTAGTTTTAGGGTTAGGGTTAGAGGTAGGTCAAGTGTTAGGGTTAGATTTAAAGTTAGGGTGATATTTATAGCTAGGGTTAGTTTTAGGATATTAGTCAGGTCAGAGTTAGTTTTAGGGTTAGGGTTAGGACTCAAATTTAGGTCCAGGGATACTGTTAGGGTTCAGTTTAAGTTTTGGGTGGTGTTTAGAGCTAGGATGAGTGTTAGGATATGAGTCAGGTTCAGGGTTATTTTTAAGGTTATGATAAGGACTCAAATTAGGGCTAGGTTTATATCTAAGTGTAGTGCTAGGATTTGGTTTAAGTTAAGTTTTTATTGTTAGGCCTGTAGTGCTATGGTTAGGGTTAGTGCTAGTTTTATGATTAGCTTATTGTTAGGGATAGGGTTATGGTTATGGTTTGTACTAAGGATAGATTGAAAGCTAGGATTAGGGCTAGAGTTGTGTTAGGTTTAGGGCAAGAATTAGGGCTAGGACCAAAGTCAGGTCTAGGTTTATAGTTAGGGATATATTTAGGTTTAGGCTTATGGCTAGGTCAAATTAAACTGTTATGTTTAGGGAAAGGGTCAGATTAAGACCTGGGGTATTTTTAGGGTCAGGGTCAGGCTTCGGGTTTGGTTTAGGGTAAATTTTAGGGTTAAGGCTCAAATTAGCATTAAGGTTAGAATTAGGGTTAGGTTAATGGATAGTGTTAAGTTTAGGGTTCAGGTTAGGTTTAAGGTAATGGATATGGTAAGGGTTTGTGATAGGTTTAGGTTTAGGCCTAGGGTTAGCATTAGGGTTATGATTATCATTAGGGTAATATATAGGGTTAGACCTAGGGTTAGAGCTAGGGTTATGGTTAGGATTAGGGATAGGATTATGGTGAGTTTTATGTTTGGGGCTAGGATTATGTATAGGGTAAGTTGTAGGGTTTGAGCTAGGTTTAGGTATATGACAAGGGTTATGTTTAGGGTTAGGGTAGGGCTAGGTTTAGGGTTAGAGTTATGCTTAGGATTAGGTTTAGAGCTGTAATAAGGGCTAGGTTTTGTGTGAGGTTTAGGGCTAGTGTTAGGTATATGGGTAATGTAAGAACTAGAGTTATGGTTATGGCTAGATTTAGAGTTCGTCCAGTATTAGGGTTAGTTTTGGGGTTAGGATAAGGTTTAGAGCTAG
>NW_026006077.1:60566-87646 GCF_001458135.2 Marmota marmota marmota | reverse complement strand
AGGGTTACGATAAGTGATAGGGTTAGAATTAGGGCTAGGGCTAGGGAGAGAGTTATAATTAGTCTTAAAGCTAGGGTTAGGGTTAGGTGTAGGATTAGGGTTAGGGTTAGTGTTATGGTTAGTACTAGGGTTAAGTTTAGGGCTAGTATTAGGGTTTGGGTTATGTTTAGTGTTTGAGTTATGTTTAGTGTTAAGGTTAGGATTTGGATTATGTTTAGGGTAACCGATGGGGTTATAACTAGTTTTAGGGATAGAGAAAGGGTTAGAATTAGGTTTAGGGTATGATTAAGGCTAGGTTTTGGGCTAGAATGAGAGCTAATGTTCGTGTTAGGGTTTGGGTTAGGATTAGGGCTAGGGCTAATGTCAGGTCTAAGGTTACAGTTAGGGATAGGTTTCGGGTTATGTTTATGGTTAGGTCTAGTGTAAGGGTTAGATTTAGGGTAAGGGTCAAGTTTACAGCAATGTCTATGATTAGGGTCAGTGTATGGCTTAAGGTTTGATTTAGGTTAAGGTTTAGGATTAGGGCTCAAATTAGCATTAGGGTTAGAGTTAAGGTTAGGATAATGAATAGGTATAGGATTAGGGTTCAGAATAATTTTATTGTAATGGATAGGTTTAGGGATTGTGATAGGGTTAGGGTTAAGCCTAGGATTAGCATTAGGGTTAGGATTATGGTTAGGGTAATGGATAGAATTAGAGCTAGGTTTAGGGCTAGAGTTATGTTTATGAAGAGGGCTAGGGTTAGTGTAGGGGATAGAATTAGAGTATGGTTAGGGCTATGGTTAAGGTTAGAATTAGGGCTAGTGTTAGGTTAGGGTTTGGGATATGGCTAGGGTTATGTTAAGGGTAAAGGTTAGGCTTTGACCTAGGG
This sequence comes from Marmota marmota marmota, assembly GCF_001458135.2. Lineage (NCBI taxonomy): Eukaryota > Metazoa > Chordata > Mammalia > Rodentia > Sciuridae > Marmota > Marmota marmota. The sequence continues at coordinate 86,775 of NW_026006077.1, read as the reverse complement.
GTAGGTCTAAAACAAAGCTTAGGGTTAGGTTTAGGGCTAGGGTTAGGTATAGGGTTACACTTGGGGCTATGTTCATGCCTAGGATTAAGGTTAGGTTTTGTGTTAGTTTAGGCCTAGGGTTAGGGCCATGGGTAATATAAGAGCTAGGGTTATGTTTAGGGATAGTTTTAGGGTTAGGTATATGGCTAGAGTCTAGTGTTAGGATTAGGTTTTGGGTTAGGGTGAGCTTTGGAGCTAGGATTATGTTAGGGTCAAGGCTAGTGTCAAGTTACTGTTAATGTTGGGGTTAGTGCCAGAATTAGGACTAGGGTTAAGTCTAGGGTTAGGATTAGTGTTTGGGTTAGGTTAAGGGTTATTGTTAGGGCTAGGGCTAGGTTGTTGTTCAAGTCTAGGGCTAGAGATATGGCTAGATTTAGGATTAGGTTCAAGTCTAAGGCTAGAGTTAGGTTTAGGTTTAAATATAGGATTACTGGTAGGGCTAATGTTAGGTTTTGGTTTCGGGTTAGGGTCAAATTTAGACCTACGGTTAGTGTTACAGTCAGATAAGTGTCAGGGTTAGGGTTTGGGTTTGTGTTAGAGTTAGAGATATAATGAAGGTTAGGTTTAGGACTAGTAATAGAGTTAGGGTTTGGGTTAGGCTATGGATTAGGGTTAGGACTAGGGTTACATTAGATTTAGGGTTTAGCTTAAGGTAACAGATAGGGTAAGAGATAGGGTTAGAGCTAGGATTAGGGTATGGGTTAGGGCTAATTTTAGGGTTACGGTTAAAACTAGCATTAGCGCTCAGATTAGGGCAAGGTTTTGGTTTAGTTTGGGCTTGTGTTAGGCCTACAACTAATGTATGAACCAGAGTTATGATTAGAGCTACTTTTTGGGTAAATGTTAGGGCTAGGTCAAGTGTTAGGTTTAGGGTTAACGTTAGCATGATGTTTAAAGCTAGGGTTAGTGTTAGGGTCAGGGTCAGCATTCAGGTTATATTTAGGGTTAGAGTTAAACCCAGAATTATCACTAGAAGTAGGTCTAGGGGTAGGCTTAGTGTTTGGGTTAGGTTAAGGTTTATCATAAGGGCTAGAGCTAGGTATATGTTTAGGTCTAGGGCTAGAAATATGGCCAGATTTAGGATTAGGTTTAGGTCTAGGGCTAGTGTTTGGGTTAGGTTTAGGTATAGGTTTATTGCTAGTGCTACTGTTAGGGTTCAGTTTAGGGTTAGGGTCAGGTTTAGACATACGGTTACTATTAGGGTCAGAATAAGTGTCAGGGTTTGTGTTAGGGATTGAATTATAGTTAGAGCTAGGATGAGGGCTAGGGTTATGACTAGTAATAGGGATGGGGTTTGGGTTAGGCTAAGGATAATGTTTAGGACTGTGGTTAGCATTAGGGTTAGGTTTTTTCTAGGGTAAGGGATAGTATTAAAACTATGTTAGGGCTATGTTTAGGGATAGGGTTAGGGCTAGTGTTAGGTTTAGGTTTAGGGTTAAAGCTAGGGTTAGGTCTTTTATTAAGGCTAGGTTTTGGTTAGTGTTAGAGCTAGGTTTAGATTTATGGCCCATGTACAGTATAGGGTTATGATTTGGGCTAGTTATGGGATTAGGGTTAGGATTAGGTCTAGTGGTAGGGTTAGGTATAAAATTAGGGTGATATTTAGAGCTATGGTTAGTGTTAGGGTCAAATTCAAGCTCATAGTAGTTTTACAGTTAGGTTTTGGACTGGATTTAGGGCTAGGTTTAGGGCTAGGTGTAGGGTTAGGTTTGGGTTTAGGTTAAGTTTTAAAGTTAGGGCTATGGCTCAGTTTTGTCTTTGGGCTAGGTCTATGGTTATGGCTAGTGTTAGGCTTAGGTTTAGGCTTAGGGTTAAAGTTGGATTCAGATTTAGGGTTAGGTCTAGGGTAAAGGATAGGGCTACTGTTAGGTCTTGATTTATGGCTAGGATTAGGGTTATGGTAAGGGATAGTTTTAGAACTAAGAATAGGGCTAGGGTGAGAGTGAGAGGCAGTCTTAGGGCTAGGCTTAGTGTTTGGTTAGGTATAAGGCTTAATTAGGGCTAGAAATAGGGCTAGGTTTATGGTTATGTTTAGGCCTAGGGTTAGTTTTAAGCTTAGGGTTAGGTTTAGTGTAAGTGATGGTGTTAGAGCTTGGGATAGGGCTAGGGTGAAGGTTCGAATTAGGGTTAGGGCTAGAGTTTCATTAGAGTTATGATTATGGCTTGTTTAGGGCTAGGATGAGGGCTAGGGTTTGTGTTAGATTTAGGCTAGGATTAGTGGTAGGGTGAATGTCAGGTCTAGGGTTATGGTTAGGGATAGTTCTAGGGTTAGGTTTATGGCTATGTTTAGTGTAAGTGTTAGGTTTAAGGTAAGGGTCAAATTTAGAGCTAGGGGTATCATTAGGGTTAGGGTCAGGCTTAAGGTTTTGTTTAGATTAGGGTTTATTGTTAGGGCACGAATTAGCTTTAGAGTTTGGGTTAGGGTAATGACAGGGTTTGGTTTAGAGTTCAGCTTAGATTTATCATAATGGATAGGGTTACGGTTAGGGATATTGTTAGATTTAGGCCTAGGGTTCTCATTATAATTATGGTTATGTTTAGTGTAATTGATTGGGTTAAAGCTAAATTTAGGGCTAAGTTTATGGATAGGATTAGGGCTAGGTTTAGGTTTAGGGTTAGGGTTATGTGTTTGGTTTGTGTTAAGGTTAGGGCTAGAATTACAGCTAGGGCAAATGTCAAGTCTAGGGTTATGGTTAGGGATAGTTTTAGGGTTAGGTTTATTGCTAGGTCTAGTGTAAGGGTTAGGTTTATTGGTAGGGTAAGGGTTAGAGCTAGGTATATTATCGTGGGAAGGGTCAGAGTTAGGGTTTGGGTTAGGTTAAGGTTTAGAATTAGGGCTCAAATTAGCATTAGGGTTAGAGTTAGGGTAATGATAGTTTTAGGTTTAGGGTTCAGGTTAGTTTTAGGTTAATGAAATAGGTTAGGGTTAGGGATAAGGTTAGGGTTAGGCTTAGGGTTACCATTAGAGTTATGGTTATGGTTAGGGTAATGGATAGGTTTAGAGCTAGTGATAGGGCTAGTGTTATAGTTAGAATTCTGACTAGTGTTAGGTAAGGTTTAGGGCTAGTTTTGGTGTTAGTATTAGGTTTAAGTTTAGGGGTAAAGCTAGGGATAAGGCTCGGATTAGGGCTAGGTTTTGGGTTTGGTTAGGGCTAGGGTTAGGGCTAAGCGTAATGTATAAGCTAGTGTTACAATTAGTGCTAGTTTTAGGTTAGGGTTGGGGCTATGTCTAGTGTTAAAGTTAGGTTTAGGGTTAGAGTGATGTTTAGAGCAAGGGTTATTTTTAGGGTCAGTGTCAGGGTCAGCTTAATTTTAGGGTTAGGGTTAGAACTCGAATTAGGGCTAAAGTAAGTACGAGGTGTATGGTGGTTAGGTTTTGGTTTAGGTTAAGGTTTAGGGATATTTTTGTTGTTGTTGTTAGGGCTAGGGATATGGTTACAACTAGATTATGGATTAGCATCAGGATTAGTGCTAGTGTTAGGTTGAGGCTTAGGCCTAGGGTTAGGATTAGATCTAGGGTTATGGCTAGAGCTAGAGTCAGGGCGAGGGTTAGGGTTATGATAATGAATATGGTTAGAACTAGGGATATGGCTAGAGCAAGTTTTAGAGTTAGTCATAGTAGTAGTCTTAGGGTTAGGGTTAGGGTTAGGGATAAATTAGGGCTAGGATTAGGGCTAGGGTTAGTGTTAGGATTAGAACTAAATTAGGGCTAGGATTAGGGATAGGGTTAGTGTTAGGTTTAGGTCTAAATTAGGGCTAGTATTAAGGCTAGGGTTATTGTTAAGGTAAGGCCAAGGGGTTGGGCTAGAGTTGGGGTTAGCATTGGGGTTAAGGTTAAGTTTAGGGTAATGGGTGGGGTTATATCTAGCTTCAGGTCTAGGGTGAGGGTTAGAATTAAGATTAGGCCTAGCATTATGGTTCAGTTTAGGATTAAGGCTAGGTTTAGGGCTAGGATGAGGGCTAGGGTTTCTGTTAGGGTTAGGGCTAGGACTAGGGCTTGGGCTAATATTAGGTCTAGGGTTAATGTTAAGGATAGTTTTAGGGTTACGTTATGGCTAGGTCTAGTGTAAGAGTTAAGTTTAGGTTAAAGGCCAGCTTTAGGGCTAGGGTTATTATTAGAGTCAGGGTCAGGATCAGGGTTAGTATTTGGATTAGTTTAAGGTTTAGGATTGGGGCTCGAATTCGCATTAGGGTTAGCTTTAGGGCTAGGGTAATGGATAGGGTTTAGTTTAGGTTTTAGTTAAGGTTTAGGGAAATGGATGGGTTATATTGAGTGATTGCGTTAGGGTTAGCATTAGGGTTAGGGTTAAGTTTAGTGTAATGGATAGGTTTAGAATTAGGTTTATGTCTAGGTTATGGTTTGGATTAAGTCTAGGATTAGGGCTAGGTTTAAGGATAGGGCTAGGGTGTGATTAAGGGTAAGTTTTAGGTTTCTTGGAAGTATTAAGTTTAGGGCTAGGTTTATGGTTAGGTTGGGGTAAGGTTTAGTGTTTGATCTAGGGTTAGGCTAGGGTGAGGGTTAGGTTTAGGTTTAGGTCTAGGTTTACATTTATGGTTAGAGTTAGGTTTATTGTTAGGGATAGGGTTTTAATTAGGGTTAGTGTTAGAATTAGGGTAATGGATATGGTTAGAGCTAAAGTTCAGGCTAGGTTTAATGTTAGGATTAGGGTTAGTGTTTACAATAGGGCTAGGGTTTTGTTTAGTAAAATGTTTAGGCTTTGAGGTCTAAGGCGAGGTTAGTTTAGGGCTAGGTTTTGGGCTAGGGTTAGGCTGAGGTTTATGCTTAGGGCTAAGTTTAGGCCTAGGATTAGGGCTAGGTTTTGTGTTAGGTTTAGGGCTAGGGTGAGGACTATGGGTCATGTAAGAGCTAGGGTTATGTTTAGGGCTAGTTTTATGGTTAGGATTATGGCTAGGTCTAGTGTTAGGTCTAGGTTTTGGGTTAGTGTCAGGTTTAAAGCTAGGTTAAGTGTTAGAATCAGGGTCAGTATTTGGGATAGGTTTAGGGTTAGGGTTAGAGCCAGAATTAGGATTAGGTCTAGGTCTATGGGTAGGGTGTTTGGTTTAGGTTGAGGGTTATTGTTAGGCTAGTGATAAGTTTTTGTTTAGGTCTAGGGCTAGAGTTATAGCTATATTTAGTATTAGCTTTGTGTCTAGGTCTAGTGTTTGGCTTAGGTATAGGTATAGGTTTACTAGTAGGGCTAGTGTTAGGGTTTTGTTTATGGTTAGGCTCAGGTTTAGACCTAGGGTTATGGTTAGGGTAAGATGAGGGTCAGGGTTAGGTTTAGAGGTAGAATGAGGGCTAGGATTAAGACTAGTATTACGGTTAGAGTTTAAGTTAGGCTAAGGATTAGGATTAGGACTTGGGTTAGTGTTTGGCTTAGTGTAAGGAATAGGGTTAGAGTTAGGTTTAGGGCTAGTGTTAAGGTTAGGGTTAGGGCTAGTATTAGACTTAATGCTGGGGTTAGGCCTCAAATTAGGGGTGGAATTTGTGGAAGTGTTAGGGCTAGGGTTAGGACAATGACTAATGTACAAACTAGGGTTATGGTTAAGGCTAGTTTTAGAGCTTTTTAAGGCTAGATATAGTGTTAGGAATAATTTAAGGATATGTTGATGTTTAGAGCTAGGATTAGTGTTAGGGTCAGTGTCAGGGTCACGGTTAGTTTTAGAGTTATTTTTAGGGCCAGTTGTAGGGTTTGGGTTTGGTTTAGGTAAAGGGTTAGGATTAGGTCTATGGCTTTGTTTTGATCTATGGCTAGGGCTAGGGATAGGCCAAGTTTTGGAATTAGCATTATGGTTAGATGTAGTGTTAGGGTTTGGTTTAGGCTTATTGTTACAGTTAAATTTAGAGTTATGTTTAGATTTAGACTTAGGCTTAGATTTAGGGTTAGGATTAAGTCTAAGAATATAACTATGGCTAGGGCTAGGACAAGAGTTAGAATTAGTTGGGCTGGGGATGTGGCTCAAGTGGTAGCGCACCGGCCTGGCATGCGTGCGGCCTAGGTTCGATCCTCAGCACCACATACAAACAAAGATTATGTGTCCACCGAAAACTAAAAAATAAATATTAAAATTCTCTCTTGGTGAAGAACATTCCCCACTCACTGTGTTGACAGGGTCACAGTGAGAAAAAGTGCTGGCAAATCCGCTCTCCCACTGTCTTGACAGGGTCACAGTGAGGATGAATGCTGGCAAAGCCATGCTGGTTGGTGGCAAACCGAAACCATGAGACCTTTTTTATGTAATTGGGACTTTTCATTTTTATGCTTATGTTTCTGACAGGAGGCATGAGTATGTTAAATGCCAAACAAATTAAATTTCAGATGGCTAGAACATAACAGGTAGTTCATGCCTTGATGGCTGTTCTACTACCGCTCAGCATATCAAGAAAAAAGTAGAAGGCTCTTCTTCTATCTCAGTACATTGTGGACAAACCTGATAATGGACAACAATCATCCTTTGAAAGGTCATGAGAATTTTAGGCACCACATTGATTATATCAACTAGAACCCAAGCCCATATTTCCAGCCTCTTAGAAAACCTAATCATTATGCTTATTTTACAAAGTTCACCACATGCAGTCTCATTTTTGATTAAGGAAAGTTATATTATACACTTAGGAAAGTTAAAACAAATAAAGATATATTCTTCTCTTTTTATAAACCCTTTTTTACTTTACATAGGGATATATAATGAGCATAGTTAATATTGGTGGAAAGTGGATTGATGTTTAGAAATTACTTTCTATTGAGAAAGATTATAAAGATATGAGAACTAGTGCACCTTGACTGAGAATCAAAGAAAATCTTTGAGAAAGCAGCTCAACCAGTTTTATGAGAATAAATTTAAGAATTAATTAAAATAGCTTTATAAGACACAGTTTTAGAATAATATTAGAAACATTATTTTATTTGGATTCTTAAGTTTAGAAATTCTTAAGTTTTTAGTTGTNCTACTTTTTGGGTAAATGTTAGGGCTAGGTCAAGTGTTAGGTTTAGGGTTAACGTTAGCATGATGTTTAAAGCTAGGGTTAGTGTTAGGGTCAGGGTCAGCATTCAGGTTATATTTAGGGTTAGAGTTAAACCCAGAATTATCACTAGAAGTAGGTCTAGGGGTAGGCTTAGTGTTTGGGTTAGGTTAAGGTTTATCATAAGGGCTAGAGCTAGGTATATGTTTAGGTCTAGGGCTAGAAATATGGCCAGATTTAGGATTAGGTTTAGGTCTAGGGCTAGTGTTTGGGTTAGGTTTAGGTATAGGTTTATTGCTAGTGCTACTGTTAGGGTTCAGTTTAGGGTTAGGGTCAGGTTTAGACATACGGTTACTATTAGGGTCAGAATAAGTGTCAGGGTTTGTGTTAGGGATTGAATTATAGTTAGAGCTAGGATGAGGGCTAGGGTTATGACTAGTAATAGGGATGGGGTTTGGGTTAGGCTAAGGATAATGTTTAGGACTGTGGTTAGCATTAGGGTTAGGTTTTTTCTAGGGTAAGGGATAGTATTAAAACTATGTTAGGGCTATGTTTAGGGATAGGGTTAGGGCTAGTGTTAGGTTTAGGTTTAGCGTTAAAGCTAGGGTTAGGTCTTTTATTAAGGCTAGGTTTTGGTTAGTGTTAGAGCTAGGTTTAGAGTTATGGCCCATGCACAGTATAGGGTTATGATTTGGGCTAGTTATGGGATTAGGGTTAGGATTAGGTCTAGTGGTAGGGTTAGGTATAAAATTAGGGTGATATTTAGAGCTATGGTTAGTGTTAGGGTCAAATTCAAGCTCATAGTAGTTTTACAGTTAGGTTTTGGACTGGATTTAGGGCTAGGTTTAGGGCTAGGTGTAGGGTTAGGTTTGGGTTTAGGTTAAGTTTTAAAGTTAGGGCTATGGCTCAGTTTTGTCTTTGGGCTAGGTCTATGGTTATGGCTAGTGTTAGGCTTAGGTTTAGGCTTAGGGTTAAAGTTGGATTCAGATTTAGGGTTAGGTCTAGGGTAAAGGATAGGGCTACTGTTAGGTCTTGATTTATGGCTAGGATTAGGGTTATGGTAAGGGATAGTTTTAGAACTAAGAATAGGGCTAGGGTGAGAGTGAGAGGCAGTCTTAGGGCTAGGCTTAGTGTTTGGTTAGGTATAAGGCTTAATTAGGGCTAGAAATAGGGCTAGGTTTATGGTTATGTTTAGGCCTAGGGTTAGTTTTAAGCTTAGGGTTAGGTTTAGTGTAAGTGATGGTGTTAGAGCTTGGGATAGGGCTAGGGTGAAGGTTCGAATTAGGGTTAGGGCTAGAGTTTCATTAGAGTTATGATTATGGCTTGTTTAGGGCTAGGATGAGGGCTAGGGTTTGTGTTAGATTTAGGCTAGGATTAGTGGTAGGGTGAATGTCAGGTCTAGGGTTATGGTTAGGGATAGTTCTAGGGTTAGCTTTATGGCTATGTTTAGTGTAAGTGTTAGGTTTAAGGTAAGGGTCAAATTTAGAGCTAGGGGTATCATTAGGGTTAGGGTCAGGCTTAAGGTTTTGTTTAGATTAGGGTTTATTGTTAGGGCACGAATTAGCTTTAGAGTTTGGGTTAGGGTAATGACAGGGTTTGGTTTAGAGTTCAGCTTAGATTTATCATAATGGATAGGGTTACGGTTAGGGATATTGTTAGATTTAGGCCTAGGGTTCTCATTATAATTATGGTTATGTTTAGTGTAATTGATTGGGTTAAAGCTAAATTTAGGGCTAAGTTTATGGATAGGATTAGGGCTAGGTTTAGGGTTAGGGTTAGGGTTATGTGTTTGGTTTGTGTTAAGGTTAGGGCGAGAATTACAGCTAGGGCAAATGTCAAGTCTAGGGTTATGGTTAGGGATAGTTTTAGGGTTAGGTTTATTGCTAGGTCTAGTGTAAGGGTTAGGTTTATTGGTAGGGTAAGGGTTAGAGCTAGGTATATTATCGTGGGAAGGGTCAGAGTTAGGGTTTGGGTTAGGTTAAGGTTTAGAATTAGGGCTCAAATTAGCATTAGGGTTAGAGTTAGGGTAATGATAGTTTTAGGTTTAGGGTTCAGGTTAGTTTTAGGTTAATGAAATAGGTTAGGGTTAGGGATAAGGTTAGGGTTAGGCTTAGGGTTACCATTAGAGTTATGGTTATGGTTAGGGTAATGGATAGGTTTAGAGCTAGTGATAGGGCTAGTGTTATAGTTAGAATTCTGACTAGTGTTAGGTAAGGTTTAGGGCTAGTTTTGGGGTTAATATTAGGTTTAAGTTTAGGGATAAAGCTAGGGATAAGGCTCGGATTAGGGCTAGGTTTTGGGTTTGGTTAGGGCTAGGGTTAGGGCTAAGCATAATGTATAAGCTAGTGTTACAATTAGTGCTAGTTTTAGGTTAGGGTTGGGGCTATGTCTAGTGTTAAAGTTAGGTTTAGGGTTAGAGTGATGTTTAGAGCAAGGGTTATTTTTAGGGTCAGTGTCAGGGTCAGCTTAATTTTAGGGTTAGGGTTAGAACTCGAATTAGGGCTAAAGTAAGTACGAGGTGTATGGTGGTTAGGTTTTGGTTTAGGTTAAGGTTTAGGGATATTTTTGTTGTTGTTGTTAGGGCTAGGGATATGGTTACAACTAGATTATGGATTAGCATCAGGATTAGTGCTAGTGTTAGGTTGAGGTTTAGGCCTAGGGTTAGGATTAGATCTAGGGTTATGGCTAGAGCTAGAGTCAGGGCAAGGGTTAGGGTTATGATAATGAATATGGTTAGAACTAGGGATATGGCTAGAGCAAGTTTTAGAGTTAGTCATAGTAGTAGTCTTAGGGTTAGGGTTAGGGTTAGGGATAAATTAGGGCTAGGATTAGGGCTAGGGTTAGTGTTAGGATTAGAACTAAATTAGGGCTAGGATTAGGGATAGGGTTAGTGTTAGGTTTAGGTCTAAATTAGGGCTAGTATTAAGGCTAGGGTTATTGTTAAGGTAAGGCCAAGGGGTTGGGCTAGAGTTGGGGTTAGCATTGGGGTTAAGGTTAAGTTTAGGGTAATGGGTGGGGTTATATCTAGCTTCAGGTCTAGGGTGAGGGTTAGAATTAAGATTAGGCCTAGGGTTATGGTTCAGTTTAGGATTAAGGCTAGGTTTAGGGCTAGGATGAGGGCTAGGGTTTCTGTTAGGGTTAGGGCTAGGACTAGGGCTTGGGCTAATATTAGGTCTAGGGTTAATGTTAAGGATAGTTTTAGGGTTACGTTATGGCTAGGTCTAGTGTAAGAGTTAAGTTTAGGTTAAAGGCCAGCTTTAGGGCTAGGGTTATTATTAGAGTCAGGGTCAGGATCAGGGTTAGTATTTGGATTAGTTTAAGGTTTAGGATTGGGGCTCGAATTCGCATTAGGGTTAGCTTTAGGGCTAGGGTAATGGATAGGGTTTAGTTTAGGTTTTAGTTAAGGTTTAGGGAAATGGATGGGTTATATTGAGTGATTGCGTTAGGGTTAGCATTAGGGTTAGGGTTAAGTTTAGTGTAATGGATAGGTTTAGAATTAGGTTTATGTCTAGGTTATGGTTTGGATTAAGTCTAGGATTAGGGCTAGGTTTAAGGATAGGGCTAGGGTGTGATTAAGGGTAAGTTTTAGGTTTCTTGGAAGTATTAAGTTTAGGGCTAGGTTTATGGTTAGGTTGGGGTAAGGTTTAGTGTTTGATCTAGGGTTAGGCTAGGGTGAGGGTTAGGTTTAGGTTTAGGTCTAGGTTTACATTTATGGTTAGAGTTAGGTTTATTGTTAGGGATAGGGTTTTAATTAGGGTTAGTGTTAGAATTAGGGTAATGGATATGGTTAGAGCTAAAGTTCAGGCTAGGTTTAATGTTAGGATTAGGGTTAGTGTTTACAATAGGGCTAGGGTTTTGTTTAGTAAAATGTTTAGGCTTTGAGGTCTAAGGCAAGGTTAGTTTAGGGCTAGGTTTTGGGCTAGGGTTAGGCTGAGGTTTATGCTTAGGGCTAAGTTTAGGCCTAGGATTAGGGCTAGGTTTTGTGTTAGGTTTAGGGCTAGGGTGAGGACTATGGGTCATGTAAGAGCTAGGGTTATGTTTAGGGCTAGTTTTATGGTTAGGATTATGGCTAGGTCTAGTGTTAGGTCTAGGTTTTGGGTTAGTGTCAGGTTTAAAGCTAGGTTCAGTGTTAGAATCAGGGTCAGTGTTTGGGATAGGTTTAGGTTTAGGGTTAGAGCCAGAATTAGGATTAGGTCTAGGTCTATGGGTAGGGTGTTTGGTTTAGGTTGAGGGTTATTGTTAGGCTAGTGATAAGTTTTTGTTTAGGTCTAGGGCTAGAGTTATAGCTATATTTAGTATTAGCTTTGTGTCTAGGTCTAGTGTTTGGCTTAGGTATAGGTATAGGTTTACTAGTAGGGCTAGTGTTAGGGTTTTGTTTATGGTTAGGCTCAGGTTTAGACCTAGGGTTATGGTTAGGGTAAGATGAGGGTCAGGGTTAGGTTTAGAGGTAGAATGAGGGCTAGGATTAAGACTAGTATTACAGTTAGAGTTTAAGTTAGGCTAAGGATTAGGATTAGGACTTGGGTTAGTGTTTGGCTTAGTGTAAGGAATAGGGTTAGAGTTAGGTTTAGGGCTAGTGTTAAGGTTAGGGTTTGGGCTAGTATTAGAATTAATGCTGGGGTTAGGCCTCAAATTAGGGGTGGAATTTGTGGAAGTGTTAGGGCTAGGGTTAGGACAATGACTAATGTACAAACTAGGGTTATGGTTAAGGCTAGTTTTAGAGTTTTTTAAGGCTAGATATAGTGTTAGGAATAATTTAAGGATATGTTGATGTTTAGAGCTAGGATTAGTGTTAGGGTCAGTGTCAGGGTCACGGTTAGTTTTAGAGTTATTTTTAGGGCCAGTTGTAGGGTTTGGGTTTGGTTTAGGTAAAGGGTTAGGATTAGGTCTATGGCTTTGTTTTGATCTATGGCTAGGGCTAGGGATAGGCCAAGTTTTGGAATTAGCATTATGGTTAGATGTAGTGTTAGGGTTTGGTTTAGGCTTATTGTTACAGTTAAATTTAGAGTTATGTTTAGATTTAGACTTAGGCTTAGATTTAGGGTTAGGATTAAGTCTAAGAATATAACTATGGCTAGGGCTAGGACAAGAGTTAGAATTAGTTGGGCTGGGGATGTGGCTCAAGTGGTAGCGCACCGGCCTGGCATGCGTGCGGCCTAGGTTCGATCCTCAGCACCACATACAAACAAAGATTATGTGTCCACCGAAAACTAAAAAATAAATATTAAAATTCTCTCTTGGTGAAGAACATTCCCCACTCACTGTGTTGACAGGGTCACAGTGAGAAAAAGTGCTGGCAAAGCCGCTCTCCCACTGTCTTGACAGGGTCACAGTGAGGATGAATGCTGGCAAAGCCACGCTGGTTGGTGGGAAACCGAAACCATGAGACCCTTTTTTATGTAATTGGGACTTTTCATTTTCATGCTTATGTTTCTGACAGGAGGCATGAGTATGTTAAATGCCAAACAAATTAAATTTCAGATGGCTAGAACATAACAGGTAGTTCATGCCTTGGAGGCTGTTCTACTACCCCTCAGCATATCAAGGACAAAGTAGAAGGCTCTTCTTCTATCTCAGTACATTGTGGACAAACCTGATAATGGACAACAATCATCCTTTGAAAGGTCATGAGAATTTTAGGCACCACATTGATTATATCAACTAGAACCCAAGCCCATATTTCCAGCCTCTTAGAAAACCTAATCATTATGCTTATTTTACAAAGTTCACCACATGCAGTCTCATTTTTGATTAAGGAAAGTTATATTATACACTTAGGAAAGTTAAAACAAATAAAGATATATTCTTCTCTTTTTATAAACCCTTTTTTACTTTACATAGGGATATATAATGAGCATAGTTAATATTGGTGGAAAGTGGATTGATGTTTAGAAATTACTTTCTATTGAGAAAGATTATAAAGATATGAGAACTAGTGCACCTTGACTGAGAATCAAAGAAAATCTTTGAGAAAGCAGCTCAACCAGTTTTATGAGAATAAATTTAAGAATTAATTAAAATAGCTTTATAAGACACAGTTTTAGAATAATATTAGAAACATTATTTTATTTGGATTCTTAAGTTTAGAAATTCTTAAGTTTTTAGTTGTATAGGTTTCTGATATGTTTTAAGAATGATTTATAAACTTTAGGATGTTTTAAATATAAGATTTAAGGGGACGTTTTTAGATGGGAATTTTAGATTAGAAATAAAATAAAAGTGTACTTTAGGTTAATGATTGGTTAGGAGAATTAGAGTCTGGTTACGTAGTTTGGCATTAGTTAATAAGAAAATAGCATATCTTGGGGAAAATAGTAAATCTTGGGAAAATCTGAAAAAAATGTAAATTAGTAACGTATTTTATTAATGATTCTGTACTTTTCATAATTAAATAACTGAAGGTCATATCCTGGAAAAATGTAAATTAATGTTACATTTTTTGTATCCCCAATCATGGTTAAGGAAATGTCATGTCTTGGCAAAGTTTTAAATTATATAATCAATGACATATTCTGAATCTATAATGATGAGAAAAATTGTAATAAAAGATGACCCAGAGAAAGCTGCATTAGCTATCTCTCTGGAGATTGCTCCAACAGAACGACTCCTGTCTCATCTTTTTGCCGACGCCACTCATCCTTCAGGACTCCCTGGACCCTGCTAGGGTGGGACCCTGGCACTCTCTCTCTTCTCTTTATCTCTCTCCACTCTCTCTTTAAAAGAAAGTTTTTAAAAAGTTTTAAAAAGTTAAAAAGAATTAGAGTTAGTCTTAGGGCTAGGTTTAGGATTAGGATAGGATTAAATAAAGCTAAGATTAGCACTAGGCTTTGTGTTAGGCCTAGGTTTAGGGTGAGGGTTAGGGTTAGAGTTATGGTTAGTTTTAGGGTACAGGATGAGGTTATATTTAGGTTTAGGGCTATGACGAGCATTAGAATTCAGTTAGGGCTTGGGTTATGGTTCAAGATAATATTAAGCCTAGGTTAAGGGCTAGGATTTTGGCTAGGGCTAATTTCAGTTCTAGTGTTATGGTTTAAAATAGTTTTAGGGTTAGTCTTATGGCTATGTCTAGTGTAAGGGTCAGGTTTAGAGCTAAGGGTACTATTAGGGTCAGGGTTGTGATTAGTGTTTTGGATAGGTTAAAGTTTAATGTTAGGGCTCAAATTAGCATTAGAGTTAGGATTTGGATAAAGATAGTGTTAGGTTTATGTTTCAGGTAAGGTTTAGGGTAATGGATAAGGTTAGGATTAGGGATACAGTTAGGTTTAGGCCCAGGTTTAAATTAGGTTAGGATTATGCTTAGGGTAATTGATAGGGTTAGAAATAGGGGTACGGCTAGTGTTATTGTTATGATTATTGATAGGGTTAGGCTTCAGGTTAGGGTTAGGGTTAAATCTAGGGTTATGGCTAGGGTTACAGTTATGATTAGCGATAGAGTTAAAGTTAGGGGTAAATCTAGGTATAGGGCTCAGAATAAGTCTAGGTTTTGGGTTAAGTTAAGGCTAGGTTTAGGGTTACAGCTAATGTAAGTACCAAGGTTGCGATTAGGGCTATTTTTATGGTAAGGGTTAGGGCTAGGTCTATTGTTAGGTTTAGGTTTAGGGTTAGGGTGATGTTTAGAGCTAGGGTTAGTGTTAAGGTCAGAGTCATGGTCAGGGTTAGTTTTAGAGTTTGGCTTAAAACTCGAATTAGGGCTAGAGTTAGGGCTAAGTGTAGGGTTAGGGCTTAGTATATATTAAGGGTTAAGGTTAGGTCTATGGCTTGCTTTTGTTTTAGGGCTAGGGTTAGTGCTAGTTTTAGGAACAGCCTTAGGGTTAAGGGTAGTGTTAGGTTTAGGTTTAGGATTATTGTTACAGTTAGATTTAGAGTTAGGGTTAGGTCTAGTGTTACATCCAGGGATATAAATAGGGCTAGGTTTAGACCTATGGTTTGGGCTATGATTAGGGTTCATGTGAAGTATAGGGTTAAAACTAGGGTTAGAAATAAGGTGAGAGTTAGAGTTTAGGTTTAAAGTTAGGGATGGGGCTAAATTAGGTCTGAGATTAGGGATAGGGTTCGTGTTAGGGTTAGACCTAGGGTTATGGTTAGGGTTATAATTAAGGCTATGTTTAGGGCTAAGATAAGGGCTAGGGTTTGTGTTAGTGTTAGGGCTAGTATCATGGCTAGGGCTAATATCAGGTCTACGGTTATGCTTCATGATAGTTTTAGGGTTAGTTTTATGGCTAGGTCTAGTGTAAGGGTTAGGTATAGGGTAAGAGTGAGGTTTAGAGCTAGGGGAATTATTAGGGTCAGTGTTAGTCTTAGGGTTTTGTTTAGATTTGAGTTTAGGGTTAGTGCTTGAATTAGCATTAGGATTATATTTAGGGTAATGATATGATTAGGTCTAGGGTTCAGGGTCTGTTTAGGTTAATTTATAATTTTGGTGATAGTGATATGTTTAGGGTTAGTCCTAGGGTTAGCATTAGGGTAAGGGTTATGTTTAGGGTAATGATACAGTTAGACTTAAGGTTAGGGCTAGGGTTATGGTTAGGACTAGGTCTTGAGTTAGGGTTAGGTTTAGAACTAGAGTTAGGGTTATGGATATATATAGTTTAAGGGTTAGGTTCTCAGCTATGGTTAGGTCTAGGTTGAGAGTTAGTTTCAGGATTAGGTCTAGGGATAGGATTATGGTAGTTTTTTTTAGGGTTAGGGTTAGTATATTGCTTGAGTAAGGGATTGGTTTAGAGGTAGGGTTAGGGGTATGGTTATCGTTAGAGTTAGTGTTAAAGCTAGGTTTATGGCTTGGATTAGGCCTAGGTTTTGTGTTAGGGTTAGGGCTAGCATTAGTGCAATGGCTAATGTAAGAACTAGGGTTGCCTTTAGGGTTAGTTTTAGTGTTAGGATATGTGTTAGGTTTAGTGTTAGGGTTAGGTTTAAGGTTAGGGTGATATTTATAGCTAGGGTTCATTTTAGGATAGGAATCAGGGTCAGGCTTAGTTTTAGGGTTAGATTTAGAACTCTAATTAGGACTAGTGTTACTGTAAGGGTTCAGTTTAAGGTGAGGGCGGTGTTTAGAGATAAAGTGAGTATTAGGATATGATTCATGATCAGGGTTAGTTTTAAGGTTAGGGTTAGGACTCAAATTAGGGCTAGGGTTAGGTTTAGTTGTAGTATTAGGGTTAGGTTTAAGTTCAGGTTTAGGGTTAGGGGTAATGCTCGGTTTTGTTTTTGTCCTAGGGTAAGGGTTAGGGCTAGTGTTAGTGTTAGGTTTAGGCTTAGGTTTAGGGCTAAATTCGGAATAAGGGTTAGATCTAGGGTTAGGCTAGAACTAAAGATAGGGAAAGGGTTATGGGTAAGGTTAGTGTTATGGTAAAGGATAGGGTTTAACTAGGGATAGGGCTAGGGTGAGAGTTATTTTTAGGCCTAGGGTTATGGTTATGGTTAGAAATAGGCCTAAATTAGGGCTAGGATTAGGGCTAGGATTAGTGTTTAGTTTAAGCCTAGGGATAGGGTTAGGGTTAAGGTTAGGGTTAGGGATAGGGTTAGGGTTAGAGTTTAGAGTTAGAGTTTAGAGTTTAGGTTTAGAGTTAGGGCAAAGTTTAGGTTAAGGGATGGCTTTACAGCTAGGTTTAGAGGTAAGGTGAGGGTTAGAATTAGGGTGCACTGTGATTAGTTTTAGGGTTATGATTAAGGCTAGGTTTATGGCTACTATGAAGGCTAGGGTTTTTTTTAGGGTTAGTGCTATAATTAGTGCTAGGGATAATTTCAGGTTCAGGATTATGTTTAAAGATAGTTTTATGGTTAGGATTATGGATACGTCTAGTGTAAGTGTTAGGTTAGTGTTAGCATCAGGTTTAGAGTTAGGAGTATATTTGGGGTCAAGTTCTGGGTTAGGGTTTGGGATAAGTTAAGGTTTAAATTAGGGCTCAAATTTGCGTTAGGGTTATGGTTACGGTTATGGTAATGGATAGAGTTAGAGATCAGTTTAGGGCTAGGTTATGGTTATGATTAGGGTTAGTGTAGGTTTAGGGTTAGGGATAAAGCTAGGGTTAGGGCTTGGATTAGGGCTAGCTTTTGGGTTAAGTTAGTGCTAGGGTTAGGGTTACGGCTAATGTAAGTATTAGGGTTATGATTATGGCTAATTTTAGTGTTTTAGGACTAGGTATAGTGTTAGGTTTAGATTTAAGGTTAGGGTGATATTTAGACCTCAGTTTAGTGTTATGGTCACAGTAAGGTTCAGGTTTACTTTTAATGTTTGGCTTAAAACTCGAATTAGGTCTGGGTTTAGGGCTAGATGTAGGTCAATGGCTTGGTTTAGCTTAAGGGTTAGGGTTAGAGCTTTGGCCTGGTTTGGTTTTAGGGCTAGGTTTAGGGTTAGGGCAATTTTTAGGATTAGTGTTAGGGTTACGGCTAGTCTTAGAATTAGACGTATGCTTCGCTTAAGGGTTAGATTTAGAGTTACATTTTCATCTAAGGTTAGTGCTAGGGCTAAGGATAGGGCAAGGGTTTGGACTAGGATTTGGGATAGGGTTAGTGTTATGTGAAGGGATGGGATCAGAACGAGTGATAGGGCCAGTGTGACAGAGTGATTCTTAGGGCTAGGGTTAGGTTTATGGTTAGGGATAGGTCTAAATTATGGCTAGGGTTAGTGTTAGGTCTAGGGTTAGGGCTAGTTTTAGAATTAGCATCAGGGTTAGGGTTAGTTTTAGGCTTAGATATAGAGTTAGGGTTAGATTTAAAGTTAGGTTTCGATCTAGTGTTAAATCCAGGGCTAAGGATAGGGCAAGGGTGACGACAAGGGTTAGAGTTAGAGTAAGGGTAATGTTTAGGGTAAGGGATGTAGTTTTGGCTATGTTTAGGGCTAGGGCAATGGTTAGTATTATGATTAGGGCTAGAGTTAGTGTTAGGGTTATGATTAAGGCTAGGTTTCTGGCTAGGATGAGGTTTAGGGTTTGTGTTAGGTTGAGGGATAGTATTAGGGCTAGGGCTAATGGAAGGTCCAGGGTTATAATTAGGGCTAGATTTAGTGTTAGGTTTATGGCTTGGTCCAGTTTAAGAGTTAGGATTAGGGTAAGATTCGGGTTTTTATCTAGGGTTATTTTTAGGGTCAGGGTCAGGGTTAGGGTTTGGGTTAGGTTATAATTTAGGTTTAGGGTAATGACAGAGATTGTGTTAGGGTTTAGGTTTGGTTTAGTATGATGAATAGGGTTAGGGTTAGGCCTACGGTTAGCTTAAGGGTTAGGGTTATTTTTAGGGTAATTGATAGGCTTAGACCTAAGGTTAGGGCTAGGTTTATGTATAGGATTAGGGCTAGTTTTTGGGTTAGGTTTAGGTTTAAGTTTAGGGTTAAAGCTAGGTTTAGGAATTGGATTAAGGCTATGTTTTGGTTTAGGTTAGGGCTAGGGTTAAGGCTATGGCTAATGTATGAAATAGGGTTATAATTAGCGCTAGTTATAGGGTTAGGGTTAGGGCTAGGTTTACTGTTAGGTTGAGGTTTATGGTGATAATGATGTTTAGAGCCAGGGTTAGTGTTAGGGTAAGAGTCAGGGTCAGGTTAGTTTTCGGCTTCGAGTTAGGACTAGAATTAGGGATATGGTTAGGTCTAGGTTTAGGGTTACGATTTGGTTTAGGTTAAGTGTTAGGGTTACATCTATGGCTCAGTTTTATTTGAGGACTAGTTTTAGTATTAGCATTAGCGTTAGGGCTTGTGTTAGGATTAGGTTTAGGTTTCGGGTTAAATTTAGAGTTCAGGTTAGATCTAGTGTTATGGCCAGGGTTATGAATAGGGCTAGGGTTAGATCAAGGTTTAGGGCTAGGATTAGGTTTCCAGTAAAGGATAGGATTAGAAATAGGGTTAGGGTTAGGGTGAAAGTTAAGTTAGGCTTTTTGCTAGGGTTAGGGTCAGGGTTAGGGATAGGGCTAAATTAAGGCTAAGATTAGGACTAGGGTTAGTGTTAGGGTTAGGCCTAGGGTTTGGTTTAGGGATAAAATTAAGGCTAGGTTTAGGGCTAGGACAAGGAATAGGGCTTGTGTTAGGGTTATGGCTAGGATTATGGCTACTGTTAATATCAGGTCTAGGGTTAAGGTTAGGAATAGTTTTAGGGTTAGGTTTATGGCTAGGTCTAGTGTGTTAGGTAGGATAAGAGTCAGTTTTAGAGCTAGGGGAATTATTAGAATCACGGTTAGTGTTAGGGTTTGGTTTAGGTTTGAGGTTAGGTTTAGGACTCCTATTAGCATTAGGGTTAGGGTTAGATAATGATTGGATTAGGTTTAGGGTTCAGGGTAGTTTTAGGTTAATTGATAGGTTTGGGGAAAGTGATAGGGTTATGGTTAAGCCTAGGGTTAGCACTATGGTAAGGGATATGTTTAAGGTAATGGATAGAGTTAGAGTTAAGGTTAGGGCTAGGGTCATGGTTAGGACTATGTCTTGTGTTAGGGTTAAGATGAGCGTTAAAACTAGGATTAGGATTAGGGTTATGATTAGCATAAGGCTTAGGTTCTGAGCTATGTTTAGGACTAGCCTGAGAATTAGGTTCAGAGTTAGATCTAGGGATAGGGTTATGGTAGATTTTAGGTTAGGGATTGGGTTATCATTAGACCTAGGTTTAGTATTAGGGTCAGAATTATGGTCAGGGTTATTGTTAGGGTTTTGGATAGTGTTAGAGCTAAAATGAGGGCTAGGGTTAGGACTATTAATAAGATTCAGGTTTTGATTAGTCTAAGGATTAGGGATAGGTCTAGGGTTAGTCTTATGTTTAGGTTTTCACTTAGGGTTAGAGATAGATTTAGATCTAGGTCTAGGGCTATTGTTAGGGTTAGAGTTAGAGTTAAAGCTAGGTTTAGGGCTCAGTTTAGGGCTAGATTTTGTGTTAGGGTTAGGGCTAGGATTAGGGAAAAGGCTAATGTAAGAACTAGAGTTACCATTAGGGTTAATTTTAGTGGTGGGTTGAGTGTTAGGGTTAGGTTTAAGGTTAGCGTGATATTTACAGCTACAGTTCTTGTTAGGATAGGAGTCAGGGTCAGGGTTAGTTTTAGGGTTCGCATTAAGACTCGAATTAGGGCTATTGTTAATGTTAGTGTTCGGTTTGAGTTTAAGGTGGTGTTTAGAGTAAGGGTGAGTGTTGGAATATGAGTCAGGGTCAGGATTAGTTTAAAGTGAGGCTTATGACTCGAATTA
Organism: Marmota marmota marmota; assembly: GCF_001458135.2. Classification (NCBI taxonomy): domain Eukaryota; kingdom Metazoa; phylum Chordata; class Mammalia; order Rodentia; family Sciuridae; genus Marmota; species Marmota marmota. The sequence goes on along the minus strand of NW_026006077.1, from coordinate 66,619 downwards.
GGGCTAAATTTAGGTCTAGGTGTTGTGTTAGGGTTTGGTTTAAGTTAAGATTTAGGGTTAGGGCTATTGCTCAGTTTTGGTTTATGCTAGGGTTAGGGTTAGGCCAGATTTATGGTTATCATTAGGGTTAGGGCTAGTGTTAGTGTCAGGCTTATTCTTAGATTTACATTTACGGTTAAGGCTGGGACTAACTTTAGGGCAAGTGTTAGGGCTAGTGTTAAGTTTACGGTAGTGAATAGGGATAGAACTAGTGATAGAGCTAGGCAAGAGTTAGAGTTAGTCTTAGGGCTAGGGTTAGGTTAGGGTGAGAGATAGAGCTAAATTAGGGCTAGGATTAAGCCTTCGTTTTCTGTTTATTTTAAGCCTAGTGTAAAGTTAAGGTTAGGTTTAAATTTAGGGTAAGAGTTGACATTTTATCTAGGTGTAGAGGTAGGGTGAGGGTTAGAATTAGGGTTAGGTGTAGGTCTAGATTTATGGTTATGATGCAGACTAGGTTTAGGGCTACAATGAGGGCTGGCTTATGGCAAAGATTAGGACTAGGGCTAATTTCTGGTCCAGAATTATGGTTGACAATAATTTTAGGGTTATGTGTATGGCTATACTTAGGCTAAGGGTTATGTGTTGGGTTATGTTCAAGTTTAGAGCTAGGTGTATTAATAGGGTCAAGGCCTGGGTTAGGGTTTGGGATAGGTTAAGGTTTCAAGTTTGGCCTTGAATTAGTGTTAGGGTTAGGGTTAGGGTAATGATAGGGTTAGGTTTAGGATTTAGGTTAGGTTTAGTGTAATGGAAGTGTTAGGATTAGGGATAGGGTTAGGTTTATGCCTTGGGTTATCATTACGGTTATGATTATCGTTATGGTAGTGGATAGAGTTAGAGATCAGCTTAAGGCTAGCATTATGGTTACAATTAGGGCTAGTATTAGGGTTAGGTTACATTTAAAGCTAGGGTTAGGGCTCGGATTAGGGCTAGGTTTTCGGTTATGTTAGGGCTAGGGTTAGGGTTACAGCTAATGTAAGTACTAGGTTTACAATTAGGGCTAGTTTTAGGGTTTTAGTGCTAGTTTTAGTGTTAGGTTTAGTTTTTGGGTTAGGGTGATGTTTAGAGCCAGAAGTGTTAGGGTCAGTGTCAGGTTCAGGGAGCGTTTTAGGGTTCAGCTTCCAACTTGTATTAGGGATAGGTTTAGGTCTAGGTGTAAGGTTGGGGTTTGGTTTAGGTTAATAGTTAAGGTTAGAGCTATGGCTTGATTTTGTTTTAGGGCTAGGGTTAGGGCTAGTTTTAGGATCAGTGTCATAATTTGGGCTAGTGTTAGGATTAGGCTTAGGCTTTGGGTTAGGGCTAGATTTAGAGTTATGTTTGGCCTAAGGTTAGTGCTAGGGGTAAGGATAGTGCAAGGCTTAGCACTAGGGTTAGGGTTAGATTTAGGGTTTAGTTTAGGGTAAGGGATATGCTTATAGCTAAGTTAGAGCAAGGGTGAGGGTTAGTATTAGGGTTAGAACTAGGGTTAGGGTTAGGGTTATGATTAAGGCCATGTTTAGGACTAGGATGATGACTAGGATTTGTTTTAGGATTTGCGATAACATTAGGTCTAGGGCTAATGTCAGGTCTAGGGTTACAGTTAGGAATAGATACAGTGTTAGGTTTACGGTTTGGTCCAGTGTATGGGTTAGGTTTTTGGTTAAGTTCAGTTTTAGATCTAGGGTTATTTTTAGGGTCAGGGTAAGAATTAGGTTTAGATTAAGTTAGTGTTTAGGTGCAGGGCTCGAATTAGTGTTAGATTTAGGATTAGGGTAATGACAGGGTTAGGTTTAGGGTTTAGGTTTGGTTTGGTGTAATGGATAGGGTTAGGGTTAGGCCTAGTGTTATCATAAGGGTTAGGGCTATTATTAGGGTAATGTATAGGGTTAGCCCCAAGCTTAGGGCTAGTGTTATGTATAGGATTAAGACTAGTATTTGGATTAGGGTTAGGTTTAATTTTAGGGTTAAAGCTAGGTTTAGGACTCAGATTAAGGCTAGGTTTTTTGTTAGGTTAGGGCTAGGGTTAAGGCTACCGCTAATGTATGAAGTACGTTTATGTTTAGAGCTAATTGTAGGGTTAGATTTAGGTCTAAGACTAGTGTTAAGGTTAGATTTATGGTGATGATGATGTTAGGGTTAGTGTTAGGGTCAGAGTCAGGGTCAGGGTTAGTTTTCAGGTTAGGGTTAGACTATAATTAGGGCTAGGGTTAGGGCTAGGTGTAGGGTTATGATTTATTTTACATTAAGGGTTATGTTAAGGGCTATGACTCTGTTTTGTTTTAGGGCTAGTGGAAGGATTAGGGCTAGTTTTAAGATTAGTCTTAGTGTTAGGGCTATTGTAAGTGTGTGATTTAGGCTTAGGTTAAGGGTTAGGGTTAGGAGTAGAGTTATGGATAGATTTAGTTTTAGGGTTAGTTTTAGATTTAGAGTTAGGTTTAGATCTAGGTTTTGAGATAGGGCTAAGTATAGGGCTAGGGTTGGGCTGTTTTTAGGGCTAGGTGTATAGTGATGATAAGAGATAGGGTTAGAACTATGTATAGGACTAGTGTCAGAGTTAGAGTTAGTCTTAGGGCTAGGGGTTGGGTTAGGGATAGGGCTAAATTAGGACTTGGATTAGGGCTAGGGCTAGTGATAGGATTAGACCTAGGGTTAGGGCTAGGGTTAGTGTTAGGTTTAGGGTTAGAATTAGGTTTAGGGTATGGGATGGGAATATAGCTAGTTTTAGGACTAGGGTGAGGATTAGGATTAATGTTAGGGTTAATTTTAGAGTTAGGGTTATGATTAAGGCAAAATTTATGGCTAGGACGCAGGCTAAGATGTTTTTTAGGGTTAGGAGTAGGATTAGAGCTAGGGATAATGTCAGGTCTAGGGTACAGTTAGGGATAGTTTTAGGGTTAGGTTTATGGCTAGGTCTATTGTAATGGTTAGGTTTCTTGTTAGGGTCAGGTATAGATCTATGGGTATTATTAGAGTCAGGGTCAAGGTTAAAGTTTGGGTTAGGTTAAGATTTAGATTTAGGGCTCAAATTAGTCTTATGTTTAGGGATCAGGTAATTACACAGTTAGTTTTAGGGTTCTGGCTAAGTGTAGGTATATGGATTATAGGGTTAAGCCTAGTGCTAGGATTAGGGTTCCACCTAGGGTTAGAATAAGGATTATAGTTATCTTAGGGTAATGAAGAGGGGTAGAGCTAGGGTTAGGGCTAGGGTTATGGTTAGGATTAGGTCTAGAGTTAGGCTAAGAGTTACGGTTAAGGCTAGGGTTATTGTTAGGGTTAGCTTTAGGGTTAATGCTAAGGTAGGGCTTGGAATAAGGCTAGGTTTTGTGATAGGTTAGAGCTATGGCTAATGTAAGAACTAGTGTAGTGATTAGGACAAGTTTTATGGTTAATGTTAGGGCTAGGTGTAGTTTTAGGGTTAGGGTGAAGTTTAGAGCTTGGGTTAATATTAGTGTCAGGGACAGTGTTCGGGTAGGGTAATTGTTATGGTTAAAGCCAAAATTAGGACTGGGTTTAGGTCTAGGGGAAGAGTTAGTGTTTGGTTTAGGCTAAAGGTTATTATTAGGGCTAGGTCTAGGTTTTTCTTTAGGTCTAGGACTAGAGTTATGACTAGATATAAGATCAGGTTTAGGTTTAGGGCTAGTGTTAGGGTTAGGTTTAGTTATAAGGTTACCAGTAGGGCTAGTGTTAGGGTTTGGTTTATGATTAGGTTTAGATTTTGACCTAAGATTAGTGTTAGGGTCAGCATAATGGTCAGGGATATGGTTAACGTTTGGTTTATGGGTAGATCTAGAATGAAGGCTAGGGTTAGGACTAGTTATACAGTTAGGGTTGTGGTTAGGCTAAAGATTAGAGCTAAGTATATGATTAGCATTAGGGTGAGGGTTTGGCTTAGGGTAAAGGATAAATTTAGAGCTAGGGTTAGGACTATGGTTAGGGTTAGATTTAGGGTTAAAGCTCGTGTTAGGGGATGGATTAGGGCTAGTTTTGTATTAGGGTTAGGGCTAGTGTTATGGTTATGGCTATTGTAATACTACGGTTACGTTTAGGTTTAGTTTTAGGGTTAGCTTTAGGGCTACGTCTAGTGTTAGCATTAGATTTAATGTTATGGTGATGTTTAGAGCTAGGTTTACTCTTTGGATATGAGTCAGGGTCATGATTAGTTTTAGGGTTAGGGTTTGGTTTCAAATTAGGGCTAGGGTAGGGCTGGCTAGGGTTAGGGTTTTGTCTAGGGTAAGGGTTAGTGTTAGGGATATGGTTTAGTTTTTTTTAGGGCTAGGGCTGGGTTAGAGCTAATTTTAGGATTAGCATTAGGGTTAGAGCTAGTTTCAGAGTTAGGCTGAGGAATTGAGTTAGGGTTAGTTTTAGAGATAGGTTTCAGACGAGATTGGGCGCGTTCAGGGTGGTATGGCCATAGGTTTCAATCTAGAGTTAGTGCTAGGGCTAAGGATAGTGTAAGGGTTATGAGTCGGGTTAGGGCTTGGTTTAGGGTTATGGTAAGGGATTGGGTTAGAAGTAGGGAATGGTCCTGTGTGAGAATTATATTTAGTCTTAATTCCAGGGTTAGGGTTAGGGTTAGGCATAGGGCTAAATTAGGACCAGGATTAGTGCTAGGTTTAGTGTTAGGGTTAGGACTAGAGTTAGGGTTATGGTTAGGGCTAGGGCTAGGGTTAGGTTTAGGGTAAGGGTTAGGTTTTAAGCTAGGGGGAGTGTTATATTTAGTGTTAGTTCTGGATTAGGGTTATGGTTAGGGTTAGGGTTGGGGTTAGGGCTACGGTTTTCATTAGGGTTAGGATTAGTTTTAGAGTAATGTATTGGGTTAGATGTAAGATTAGGGTTAGGGTTAAGTTTAGGTTATGGTTAAATTTAGGTTTAGGGATAGGTTTAGTTTTGATTTAGGGTAAGATTTTGGGTTTGAGTTAGGGTTAAGTTTATGGCAAAGGTTAGATTTAGGGTTAGATCGAGGGTGAGGTTTACGATTAGGGTTAGAGATAGGGTTAGGTTTAGGGCTAGGGTTATTATTAGTGTTTTAGGCTTATGTCTATGTCTAGTGTTAGGTTTAGGTTTTGGGTTCAGTTCAGGTTTAGAGCTAGGTTTAGTGTTTGTGTTAGGGTCAGTGTTCAGGTTAGAGTTAGGTTTAGTGTGAAAGCCAAAATTAGGACAAGGGTTAGGTCTAGGGTTATGGTTAGTGTTTTCTTTAGGTTAATGATTATGTTACAGCTTTGGCTCATTTTGTTTTTTTTTTGTTTTGTTTTGTTTTTTTAGTTCTAGGTCTAGAGTTATGGCTATATTTAGGATTAGGCTTAGGTCTAGGGCTAGTGTTAGGGTTAGGTTTAGGTATAAGTTTACTGGTAGGGCTAGGTTTAGGGTTAGGGTTGGATTTAGACTAAGGGTTTTTGTTAGGGTAAGGATTTGAGTTAGGGTTAGAGCTAGACTGAGGACTAGGGTTAGGACTAGTAATAGGATTAGAGTTTGGATTAGGCTATGGATTAAGATTAGGACTAAGGTTAGCATTATGGATAGAGTTTGGCTTAGGGTAAGTGATAGAGTTAGAGCTAGAGTTAGGGCTAGGTTTAGGTTTAGGGATAGGGCTAGGGTTAGGTTTTGGTTTAGGTTTACATCTAGCGTTAGTGCTCAGATTAGGGCTAGTTTTTCTCTTAGGTTTAGGGCTAGGGTTAGGTCTATCACTAATCTAAGATATAAGGTTATGTTTAGAGTTAGTATTTGGTCTAGTTCTAGTCTTAGTGTAATCTTTAGGGTTATGGTGATATTTAGAACTAAGGTTAGTGTTAGAATATAAGTCAGGGTCAGGGTTAATTTTAGGACTAGGACATGAATTAGAGCTAGAAGGTTGTGGCTAGTTTTAGAATTAGGATTTGGTTTAGGTTAACATTTATGGTTAGGACAAGGCTCGGTTTTTTTTTTTTTTTTAAGGGATTAGGCTAGGGTAACAGTTAGTTTTAGGATTATCAATAGTGTTAGGTCTAATGGTAGTTTGAGGATTAGGCTTAGGTTTAGGGTCAAATGTATAGTTATGGTTA
>NW_026006077.1:50690-56051 GCF_001458135.2 Marmota marmota marmota | reverse complement strand
CTAGGATTAGTGCCATGGTAAGTGTTAAGGTTAGGCCTATGATTAGGGCTAGAAATATGGTTAGTGTTAGGGTTAGGGGAAAGGATGGGATTATACCTAAATTCAGGTCTAGGGCGAGGTTTGAAATTAGAGATAGGGAGAGAGTTAGGATTTGAGTTAGGATTAAGGCTAGGTATAGGCCTAAGATGAGGACTAGTGTTTGTGTTAGGATTAGGGCTAGGATTAGGGCTGGGGCTAATGTCAGGTCTAATTTAATGGTTACAGTTAGTTTTAGGATTAGGTTATTTCTAGGTCTAGTGTAAGGGTTAGGTTTAGGTTAAGGGTCAGATTTAAATCTAGGTGTATTATTAGGGTCAGGGTTCGGGTAGGGTTTTGTTTAGGTTTAGATTTAGGGTTAAAGCTTGAATTAGCGTTAGGGTAGGGTTAGGGTTTTGGTTAGGGTAATTGATAGGGTTAGGTTTAGGGTTCAGGTTAGGTTTAGAGTAGTGAATAGGGTTAGTGATAGCAATAGTGTTAGTGTTAGGCCTAGGGTTAGCATTTAGATTAGGCTTACTATTAGGGTAATGGATAGGGTTAGAATTAAGGTTAGGGCTAGGGGTAAGGTTAGAATTAGGACTAGGGTTAGGGTTAGGTCTAGGCTTAGTGTAAGGGTTAGGTTTTAGGTAAGTGTTAGCGTTTGATCTAGGATTAATGCTAGTGTGAGGGTAATGGTTAGAGTCAGGGCTAGGATTAGGATTAAAGTTAGGGTTATGTTTAGATTAAGATTAGTGTTTGAGCTATAATTAGGTTTAGGGCGAGGGTTCGGGTTAGGATTAGGTCTAGGCTTATGGTTAGGGTTACAATAAGGGCTAGGTTTAGGGATAGGATAAGGGCAATGTTTTGCGTGAGGTTTATGGCTAGCATTATGGCTATGGGTAATGTAAGAGCTAAGGATATGGTTATGGCTAGTTTTAGGGTTAGGGTTATGGATAAGTCTAGTGTTCTGGTTAAGTTTGGGGTTAGGATAAGATTTAGAACTAGAGTTATTTTTAGGGTAACAATCATTGTTCAGGTTAGGGTTAGTTTTAAGCTGAGGGCCAGATTTAGAACTAGCGTTGGGTCTAGGGATAGAGTTAGTCCTTACATTAGGTTAAGGGTTATTTTTAGGGCTAGTGCTAGTTTTTTGTTCAGGGCTAAATCTAAATTTATTATTCTATTTTGGATTATGTTTGGTCTAGTGCTAGTGTTACTGTTAGGCTTAGGTATAGGTTTACCGGTAGGGGTAGGGTTAGGGTTCGCTTTACAGTTAGTGTCAGGTTTAGACCTAGGGTTAGTGTTAGGCTTAGAATAAGGGTCAGGGTTACAGTTAGGGTTAAAGCTAGAATGAGGGCTAGGGTTAGGACTACTAATAGAGATAGGATTTGGGATAGGCTAAGGATTATATTTAGGACTAGGGTAGAATTAGGGTGAGAGTTTGGCTTAGAGTAAGGGATAGGATTAGAGGTAGAGTTAGGGTTAGGGTTAGGGTTAGGTTTAGGGTTAAACCTAGGTTTAGAGCTCAGCATAGGGCTAGGATTTGTGTTAGCATTAGGGCTATGGCTAATGAAAGAACTAGGATTCTGATTAGGCCTAATTCTAGGGTTAGTGTTAGGTCAATGTTTAGAGCTAGAGTTACTGTTAGGGTCCTAGCAAGGTTCAGGGTTACTTCTAGGTTTAAGGTTAGGACTCAAATTAAGGCTATATTTAGGGCTAGGTGTAGGGTTAGGGCTTGGTTTAGGTTAGGGTTTAGGGTTATGGTTATGGCTCAATTTTGTTTTAGGGCTAGGGTACTGTTAGGGCTAGTTTTCCAATTAGCATTAGAGTTAGGGCTAGTGTTAGAGTGAGCTTTAGGCTTAAGGTTAGGGTTATATCCAGATTTAGGGGTAGTGTGAAGGTTAGTGATAGGGATGGGGCTAGGGATAGGAATAGCATTTGGGTTACAGTAAGAGTTAGGTTTAGAACTAGGGATAGGGCTAGGGCGAGATTTAGAGTTAGTCTTAGTGCTAGGGATAGTGTTAGGTTTAGGCTTAGGGCTAAATTAGGGCAAGTTTAGAGCTATTATTAGTGGTAGGTTTAGGCCTAGGTTTAGGGATAGGGTTAGGGTTAGCATTAGGGTTCAAGAAAGATATGATGTTACAGCTACATTTAGTTCTATTGCAAAGCATAAAATTAGGGTTAGGACTAGGGTTAATGTTAGGGTTAGGATTAAGGCTAGGCTTAGGGATAAGATTAGGACTAGGACTTGTTTTAGGGTTAGGGCTAGGATTAGGGATAGGGCTAATGTCATGTCTAGGGTTATGGTTAGGGATAGTTTTAGGGTAAAGATTATGGCCAGGTCTATTGTAAGTGTTCAGTTGAAGGTGAGGGTCAGGTTTACATCTAATGGTATTATTAGGGTCAGAGTAATGGTTAGGGTATGGGTTAGGTTAAGATTTAGGCTTAGGGCTCAAATTGTCGTTAGGGTTAGTGTTAGGGTTAGGGTAATGGATATAGATAGGTTTAGGATTAAGTTTAGATTTAGAGTAATGGACAGATTTAGGTTAGGGATAGGGTTAGGTTTTGGCCTAGGATAGAATTGAGTTAGGGTTATGGTTAGGGTAATAGGTTGGATTAGAGCTACAGTTAGAACTAGGGTTATGATTAGGTTAGGGTTATGGTTATGGTTAGTCCTAGGGTTAGAATTTGGTTAGGGTTATGGTTAGGGAAATGGATAAGATTAGAGCTAGGGATATGGCTAGGATTATGGTTAGGATTGGGCTATGATTTGGGTTATATTTTGGATTAGAAGAAGGTATAGGCTTATGGTTAGGTTTAGGTTAAGGGTTAGGGCTATTGTTAGGGTTAGAGTAAGGGTTAAAGCTAGGTTTAGGGCTCTGATTTGGTCTAGGTTTTGAGTTAGGTTAGTGCTATTTAGGACTATGGCTAATGTTAGAACTAGGGTTATGATTAGGGCTAGTATTAGGTTTAGCATTATGTCTAAATCTAGTGTGCACATTAGGTTTAGTTTTAGGATGATGATGAGATATAGGGTTATTTTTACTGTCAGAGTCAGGATCAGTGTTACTGATAAGAGTTAGGGATAGACTCAAATTAGGGCTAGGGTCAAGGCTAGGTGTAGGGTTATGGTTTGTGTAAGGGTTTGGGTAAAAATTAGGGACAGGTCTAATGTCAAGTCTAAGATTATGGTTTGGTTAAGGTTAGGGTTAGGGCTTTGGCACAGTTTGTTTACAGCTACGGCTACTTTTAGGATTAGACANTAGGATTAGAGTTAGTGTTAGGGTTAAGGTGAGGTTTATGGTGAGGTTTAGGGTTAGTGTTAGAAATATGGTTAGGTTTTGTGTTAGTGTTAGGGTTAGGGTTAGGATTAGTGTTATGGTTAGTGTTAAGTTTAGAATTGGTGGTCGGGTTAGATTTAGGTTTAGGGTTAGTGTTAGGGTTAGGGTTAGGGTAACTGTTAGGATTCAGTAAGGGTTAGAGTTGTAATTTGGTTTAATGTTAAGGTTAGAGTAAGTGTTAGGGTTAGATTTAGGGTTTGTGTTACAGTTAGATTTAGGGTTTGTGTTAGTCTTAGGGTTAGGGTTAGGGTTAAGGTTAGGATTAGATTTAGTTTTAGGGCTGTGTTTAGGTTAATGTTAGGTTTAGGGTTAGGATTAGGATTAGAGTTAGTGATAGGCTTAAGGTGAGGTTTAGGGTTAGGGTTTGGGTTAGGCTTAGTGTTAGGGTTAAATTTAAATTTAATGTTAATGTTAGGGTTATGGTTAGGGTTAGTGTTAGGGTTTGTGTTTGTGTTTAGTATTCATTGTGGGGTTAGGATTAGTGTTAGATTTAGAGTTAGGGTTAGGATTTGTTTTAGGGTTAGTTTTAGGGTTAGGGTTAGGGTTAGGATTAGGTTTAGGGTTAGGATTAGGTGAGCATTATGTTTAAGTTTAGATTTAAGGTTAGTGTTAGGGTTAGTGTTAGGGTTAGGGATAGGGTGAGGTTTTTGGTTAGTATTAGGATGAGGGTTAGGTTTAGGATTAAATATAGAGTTATTATTAGGGTTAGGGTTACGTTTACTCTTATGGTTAGGGTTAGGATTTGTGTTAGGGTTATGGTTAGTGATAGTGTTAGGGTTAGAGTTTGTCTTAGGGTTAGGGTTATTATAAGAGTTAGAGTTACAGTAGGATTTTAGCTAGGGTTAGGGTTAGTGTTATTGTTAGGGTTATGGTTAGTGTTAGTGTTAGGGTTAGGGATAGGGTTAGGGATACTGTTAGATTGAGGGTTTGGATTAGGGTTAGTTTTAGTGTTAGGGTTAGGGTTTGCATAGGGTTAGGTTTAGAGTTTGTATTAGGGTTAGGATTAGGGTTAGGGTGATGTTTAGTGTTAGTATTAGGTATAGGGTTAAGGTTATTTTTAGCGTTTGTATTAGGGTTAGGGTTAGTGTTATGCTTATGGTTACGGTTACGGTTAGGTGTAGAGTTACTGTTAGGAGTAGAGTTAGAATTAAGATTAGTGTTAGTGTTAGTGTTAGGATTAGGGTTAGGTTTAGTGTTAGTTTTAGCATTATATTTAGGTTTAGTGTTAGGTTTAGGGTTTGATTTAGGGTTAGTTTTAGAATTATTGTTAGGGTTAGGGTTAGTTTAGGGTTAGGGATAAAGTTTGTATTAGGGTTAAAAATAGGTTTAGCATAAGTTTTAGGGTAAGGGTTAGGGTTAGTTTTAGGGTTAGGCTTAGGGTTACAGTTTGTTTAAGGGTTAGCGTTAGGGTTGGGTTTAGGGTTAGGGTCAGTGTTAGATCTAGGATTTGGGTTAGGGTAAGGTTTAGGGTTAGGGTTAGGGTTAGGTAAAAGGTTAGGGTTAGATTTATTGTTAGGGTTTCTGTTACGGTTTGTGTTAGAATTAGGTTTACAATTAGGTTTATGGTTAGGGTTAGTCTTAGGGTTAAAGTTAGTGTTAGTGTTAGGGTTAGTGGTAAGGTTAGGATTAAGTTTAGGGTTAATTTTAGGGTTTGGTTTAAGATTAGGTTTAGTTTTAGGTATAGTGTTAGGGATAGGGTTAGGGTCACTGTTATATCCAGGGTTATGGTTAGGGTAATTTTTATGGTTAGGGTTAGGCTTAGGGTTAGGATTAGTGGTAAGGTTAGGGTTAATGTTAAGGTTAGTTTTAGGTTAGAGTTAGGGTTTGTGTTAAGATTAGTGTTAGGGTTTGGGATAGTGTTAGAGTTACAGTTAGGGTTAGCATTCATGTAAGGGTTAGGGTTGTGGTTAGTGTTAGGGTTAGGTGTAGGTTTATGGTTAGGATTAGGGATAGTGTTATGGTTAGGGTTAGGATTATTATTTGGGATAGGGTTAGAGTTAGGTTTAGC
>NW_026006077.1:47433-49068 GCF_001458135.2 Marmota marmota marmota | reverse complement strand
TAGGGTTAGGAATCATGCTAGTGTTAGAATTAGGGTTAGGATTGTGATTAGGGTTAGGTTTAGGGTTAGTTTTAGTTTAGGGTTAGTGTTAGATAAAGGTTAGAGTAGGGTTAGGTTAGAGTTAGGTTTATGGTGTTTGTTAAGGTTTTTGTTTGTATTACGGTTTGTGTTAGGGTTACAGTTAGGGTTGATGTTAGGATTAGGGTTAGAATAAGGGTAAGTCTTAGAGTTTGTGTTAGGTTTAGTGTTTGGGTTAGTTTTAGGGTTAGGGTTAGGTTTAGTGTTAGGGTTATTTTTAGGTTTTGGGTTAGTTTTAAGGTTAGGGATAAGATTAGGATTAGTGTTAGGGTTTGAGTTAGTGTTAGTGTTAGGGTTAGAGTTAGTGTTAGGGTTAGTTTTATGGTTAAATTTATAAAAAGTATTTGGTCAGTGTTAGAGTTAGGGTTAATATTAGGGTTAGGATTAGGGTGAGTGTTAGGGTTAGGGTTAGGGTTAGGATGTGGTATACGATTAATGTTATGGTTAGGATTAGTGTTAGGGTTTCAGTTAGTGTTAGGTTTAGGTTTAGATTTTGTGTTAGTGTTAGGGTTAGGGTTACTGTTAATGTTATGGTTAGGGTTACAGTTAGGGTAAGTGTTAGGTTTAGGGTTATAATTAGTGTTAGAATTATGGTATGAATTAGGGTTAGGATTAGGGTTAGTGTTAAGGTTAATATTAGGTTATGGTTAGGAATATTATTAGGATTAGTGTTAATGTTAGTGTTAGAGTGAGGGTTAGGTTTAGGGTTAGTGTTAGGGTTAGGGTTAGGATTAGGTAAAAGTTAGGGGTAAGGTTCATTTATGGTTAGGCTTGTGGTTAGAGTTAGGGTTTAGGTTTAGTGTGAGGGTTAGGGTTAGGGTTAGTCTTGGAGTTAGTGTTAGGGTTAGTGTTGGGGTTAATGTAAAATTTAGGTTTAGGGTTAGTCTTAGTTTTAGTGTTAGGATGAGTGTTATGGTCGTGATTAGTGTTAGCATTAGGTTTAGGGTTAGGATTAGGTTAGGGGCACGGTTCAGGTTAGGATTAGGGTTAGAGTCCATGTTAATGTTAGTATGTGGTTAGGGTTATGGTTAGGTTTAGTGTTAGGTTTAGGGTTAGGGTTAAGTTTAGGTTTAGGATTAGGGTTCCGGTTAGGTAAGGTTTAGTGTTAGGGTTAGGTTGTTGTCAAAGATATAATTTGGGTTAGAGTTTGTGTTAAGTTTAGGGTTAGAGTTAGTGTTAGTGTTAGGTTTAGGGTTACTGTTAATGTTATGGTTAGGGTTAGGTTTTGTGTTAGGTTTATGGTTAATGTGAGGGTTATGATGAGTATTAGTGTTAGGGTTAGTGTTATTGTTAATGTTAGGGTTGAGTTTGGTGTTAGTGTTAGGTTTAGAGTTAGTGTTAGCATTAGGGTTAGATTTGGGTTTGTGTTAGGGTTAGGGTTAGGGTTAGTGTAAGAGTTAGGGTTATTGTTAGGGTTAGGGTTATGTTAAGGTTATGGTTAGCATTAGGGTTAGTGTTATGGATATTGTTAGGGTTAGGGTTTGGTTAGGGTTAGGGTTAGGGTTTGGATTAGGGTTAAGTTTTGTGTTAGGTTTACAGTTAGTGTTAGTGTTAGGT
>NW_026006077.1:40378-43150 GCF_001458135.2 Marmota marmota marmota | reverse complement strand
AGTGTTAGGGATAGGGTTAGTGTTAGGTTTAGTTTCAGGGTTAGGTTTAGGGTTAAGGTTAGTGTTAGCTTTAGCGTTATCGATAGGTTAAATATTGTGTTATGGTTAGCATTAGGGTTAGGGTTAGTGTTAGGTTTAGTGTTAGGTTTAGGGTAAGGATTAGAGTTAGTGTTAGTGTTGGGTTAGGGTTTGGTTTAATGTTTGTGTTAGGGTTAGTTTTAGGTTTAGAGTTAGGGTTAGTGTTAGGGTTAGAGTTAGGGTTAGGGTTAGGATTATGGTTTGGATTGTCCTAGGGTTATGGTTAGTATTAGGGTTAGTGTTAAGTTTAAAGTTAAGGTTGAATTTAGTGTTATTGTTAGGATTAGGTTTCGTGTTAGTGTTAGGTTTAGTGTTAGGGATAGCGTTAGGGTTAGGGTTAGGTTTAGGGATAGTGTTCGGGTTAGGTTTAGTCTTAGGGTTAGTGTTAGGGTTAGGTTTTTAGTTTGTGTAAGTTTTAGGGTTAGGATTAGTGTTAAGTTAGGGTTGCAGTAAGGATTAGGGTTAGGGTTATTATGGGTATTTTAAGAGCTAGGGTTATGGTTATGGCTAGTTTTAGGGTTAGTCTATTGTTAGGGTTAGGTTTGGGGTTAGGATAAGATTTAGAGCTAGGGTTTTTGTTAGGGAAAGTGTCAGTGTACGGGTTAGGATTAGTTTATGGTTAGGACCATAATTATGTCTAGGGTTAAGTCTAGGGTGAGTTTGTGTTTGTGTTAGATTGAAGGTTATTGTTAGGTCGAAGGCTGGAGTTATGGCTATATTTAGGATGAGATTTAGGTCTAGGGCTAGAGTTAGTGTTAGATTTAGGTATAGGTTTACCAGTAGGGCTAGTGTTAGGTTTCCGTTTAGGGGTAGGTATTAAACCTATGGTTAGTGTTTGGGTCAGAATAAGAGTCATGGTTAGTGTTCGGGTTTGGGTTAAGCTTAGAGCTAGAATAAGGCCTAGGTTTAGGACTAGTAATAGAGTTAGGGTTGGGGGTAGACTAAGGATTGGATTTAGAACTAGAGTACCAATAGCTTGAGGGTTTGACAATGTAAGGTATAGGGTTAGAGCTAGGGCTACGACCAGGGATAGGGTTAGGGTTAGGTCAAGTGTTAGGGCTAGGGTTAGGGTTAGGGTTAAGATTAAGGCTACGTTTAGGGCTAGGATTAGCGCTAGGGTTTGTGTTAGGGTCAGGGCTAGTGTTAAAGCCAGGGCTAATGTCAGGTTTAGGGTTAGATTTAGGGATAGATTTAGGGTTAGGATTATGGCTAGGTAGAGTGTAAGTGTTAGGTTAGGTTTAGGGTATGATTTAGAGCTAGGGATAGTATTAGGATCAGATTCAGGATTATGGTTTGGGTTAGGTTAATGATTAATTTTAGGGCTCAAATTAGCTTTAGGATTAGGGTTAGGGTTATGGATATGGTTAGGATTAGGGTTCAGGTTAGGTTTAGGGTAATAGAGAGGTTTAGGTTTAGTAACTGGTTTAGAGTTATACTCGAGTTAGCATTAGGGTATGGTTAGGGTTATGGTAATGGATAGGGTTACAGCTAGGGTTAGGGTTAGGGTTATGGTTAGGATTAGGGCTAGGGTAAGGTTTAGGGTTAGGACAAGTTTGGGGTTTAGTGTTAGGTTTAGTGTAAAGTTTAGGGGTAGGCTTAGGTATATAGTTAGGGTTAAAGCTAGTGTTAGGCCCTAGGTTAGGGCTAGGTTTAGGGCTACAGCTAATGTAAGAACTAGGGTTATGATTGGGGGCTAGTTTTAGGGTTAAGGTGAAGATTAGGTCTAGTGTTAGGATTAGGTTTATGTTTTAGATGATCCTTAGAGCTCTAGGGTTAGTGTTAGGGTCAGAATCAAGGTCAGGGTTAGTTGTAGGGTGAGGGACAGGCCTCGTATTAGAGCTGGGTTTGAGGCTAGGTGTAGACTTAGGGTTTGGTTTAGGTTAAGGGTTGTGGTTAGGGCTATGGTTACTTTTTATTGTAGGGCTAGAGCTAGTTTACGGCTATTTTTAGGATAAGTTTAGGTGTTAGAGCTTGTGTTAGTGAGAGGTTTAGGCATAGGGTTAGGGTTTGATGTAGAGTTAGGGTTAGATATAGGGCTAAAGTTAGGGTTAAGGTTAGGG
The DNA here is from genome assembly GCF_001458135.2 of Marmota marmota marmota. Classification (NCBI taxonomy): domain Eukaryota; kingdom Metazoa; phylum Chordata; class Mammalia; order Rodentia; family Sciuridae; genus Marmota; species Marmota marmota. The sequence goes on along the minus strand of NW_026006077.1, from coordinate 41,012 downwards.
CAAGTGATAGGGTTATAATAAGGGATAAGTTTAGTACTAGGATTAGGGCTATGGCAAGAGTTAGTATTAGGGTTAGAGTTAGGTTAGGTTTTGGGTTAAATTAGGGCTAGGATTATGTCTAGGGTCTGTGTTAGGGTTAGGTCTAGTGTTAGGATTAGGTTTAGGTTTAGGGATAGGGTTAGTTTTAGAGGAAAAAAAATGGTTATAACTAGGTTTAGGGCTAGGTAAAAAAAATGGAATTATGGTTAGGGCTAGGGGTATGGTTTGGTTATTATTAAGGTTAGGTTTTAGGCTAGGATGAGGGCTAGGGTTTGTTTTAGTGTTATGACAATACTTGGGGCTAGGGCTAGTGTAAGGTCTAGGGTTATGGTTAGGGATAGATTTAGGGTTAAGTTTTTGCTAGTCCTAGTGTAAGGGTTAAGTTTTGGGTAAGGGTCAGGTTTAGAGCTAGGTGTACTATTAGGGTTAGGGTCAGGTTTTGGGTTTACTTTGGGTAAGGATTTAGGGTTAGGGATTGAATTAGCATTTGATTAGGGTTAATGTAATTAGACTGTTAGGTTTAGGGTTTAAGTTAAGTTTAGGTTAATTGATAGGGTTAGAGTTAGCGATAGGGTCAGGGTTAGGCCTAAGGTTA
>NW_026006077.1:26443-34082 GCF_001458135.2 Marmota marmota marmota | reverse complement strand
AAAACCACCCTAAGATACCATCTCACTCCAGTAAGATTGGCAGCCATTATGAAGTCAAACAACAACAAGTGCTGGGGAGGATGAGGGGAAAAGGGTACACTAGTACATTGCTGGTGGGAAAGCAAATTGGTGTGGCCAATTTGGAAAGCAATATGGAGATTCCTGGGAAAGCTGGGAATGGAACCACAATTTGACCCAGCTACTGCCCTTCTTGGACTATTCCGTGAAGACCTTAAAAGAGTGTACTATAGGGATATGGCTACATTGATGTTCATAGCAGCACAATTCACAATAGCTGGACTGTGGAACCAACGTAGATGCACTTCAATAGATGAATGGATTAAAAAATGTGGCATTTATACACAATGGAGTATTACTCAGCACTAAAAAATGACAAAATCATGGAATTTGCAGGGAAATGGATGGCATTAGAGCAGATTATGCTAGGCGAAGCTAGCCAATTCCTAAAAACCAAATGCCAAATGTCTTCTTTGATATAAGGAGAGGAACTAAAAACAGAGCAGGGAGGAAGAGCATGAGAAAAAGTTTAACATTAAACAGGGATGAGAGGTGAAAGGGAAAGGGAAAGAGAAGGGAAATTGTATGGAAATGGAAGGAGACCCTCATTGTTATATAAAATTACATATAAGAGGATGTGAGGGGAAAGGGAAAAAAACAAGGGAGAGAAATGAATTACAGTAGATTGGGTACAGAGAGAAGATGGGAGGGGAGGGGAGAGGGGATAGTAGAGAATAGGAAAGATAGCAGAATACAACAGTCACTAGTATGGCAATATGTAAAAACGTGGATGTGTAACCAATGTGATTCTGCAATTTGTATATGCGGTAAAAATGGGAGTTCATAACCCACTTGATTCAAATGTATGAAATATGATATGTCAAGAGCTTTGTAATGTTTTGAACCACCAATAAAAAAATAAAATAAAATAAAAATATATTAAAAAATAATAAAGCTGACCCTAACCCTAAACAGAATCCTAACCAGTACCCCTACCAGTAAAACTATAACTAAACCTATCCATACCACTAGCAATGGACCATACCTAATCCTAAATAGAGTCATAAATCTAGCCCTAGCCCTAAACAAAAACCTAGCATTAGCCCTAACAATAACCCTTAATCTAATGCAAAACTAACCCTAAACTTAGACCAAATACTAGTCCTAATTCTGATCCTAACCCTAAACCTAACCCTAACACAAACAATGACCCTTACCATAACCCAAACCCTAGCTCTAAACCTTATCCTAACTGTAAACATAACCCTAACACTAGACTTTTCCATAACACTAACCCTAAATCTACTCATAAATATAACGATAGCTCTTACATTACTCATAGCCCTAATGCTAGCCATAAACCTCCCACAATACCTAGCCATTATTCTAGCCCTAAACCTAGCCCTAATTATAACCCTAAGTGTAACCGTATACCTAAACCTAACCATAACCCTTGCCCTAGCCCTAACCCTAGCTCTAATGCTAACACTTACTCTAAACCTAATCCTAACATTAACCCCAGGCCTAACTCTATACTAGTCCTAATTCTAACCTTAACCCTAGCCCTCACCTTAACACTAACCCTATCCATTACTCTAAAGATAAGCCCAACTTAAATGCTAACCCTAGGCCTAACGCTAACACTATCCCTACCACTAACCTTTACCATTACTCTAAACTAACCTGAACCCTAAAACTAACCCTATTTATTACCCTAACCCTAACACTAACACTAAATCAAGCCTTAACCCTAAACCTGAACCTGAACCAAACTCTACCCTGACCCTGACCCTAATAATATACTTGGCTCTAAACCTGACCTTTATCTTAAACCTGACCCTTACAATAGACCTAGACACAAACTAACCCTAAAACTAACCCTAACCATATACCTAGACATGACGTTAGCCCTAGCCTTAATATTAGGCCTAATCCTAATCCAAACCCTAGCCCTCATCCCACCTCTAAACCTAACCTTAATCCTAACCTGAACCCTACACCTGATTTTAACCCTCACATTAGCCCTGAATCTAGCTATAACCCCATCCTTTCCCCTAACTATAACAATAATCCTTACCCTAATCCTAAGCCTAAAACTAACTCTAACACTCGCCCTAGACCAATTTCTAGTTCTAACCCTATCAGTTACCGTAACCCTAACACAAGCCCTAACCTTATCCCTAATCCTAGGCCTAGAAAAATCCCTAGACCTAACCATAACTCTAAGTCTAACCCTAATCCTAGGCCTAAACCTCACACTACCACTTTATCTAACATTATCACTAATCCTAAAACTAGCCCTAACCCTAGGCTTAGCCTTAAAACAAAACAGAGCCATTGTCCTAACCCTACACCTTAAATTAAACCATAACCCTACAACTACCTTTACTTCCTTACTCTAATTTGAGTCCTAGGTCTAAGACTAACCCTGACCCTGACTTATATCCTAACACTAACCTAGCTATAAATATCACACTAACCCTAAAGATAATGCTTACACTAGACCTAGACCAAACTCTAAGCCTAAATTTAACCCTAATCATAACCCTAGATCTTACATTAGTCATAGCCCTAACCCTAGCCCTAACATAATCTAAAACTAAGCCCTAATCCAAGCCCTAACATTAGCTTTAGCCCTAACCCTAAACCTAACCATAATCCTAAACCTAGCCTTAATCTTAACCATAATCCTTGCTCTAACCCTACATCTAATGCTATCCATTATCTTAACCCTAACACAAACCCTAGGATAACCCTAACCCTGTCTATAACCCTAACCCTATCCATTACCCTAAAACCAATCTGAACCCTAAACCTAACCAGATTGATTACCCAGACCCTAAACCTAACCCTAATGCTAATTTGAGCCCTAACACTAAACATTAACTAAAACAAACCCTAACACTTATTCTGACCCTAACAATTATCTAGTTCTAAAAGTGACCCTATCCCTCAACCTAATCCTAATATACATGGCCATAAACCTAAACTATCCCTAACCATAATAATTATAGACCTCATATTAGCCCTAGCCCTAATATAGGCCTAACCCTAACAAAGAACCTAGCCCTCATCCTAGCCCTAAACCTAGCCTTAATCCTAACTGTAACCCTCACCCTATCCCTATCCCTACTTTGAACTCTTGTCCTACCCCTGAATCTAGCTATAACCCTCATGCTAACCCTAAAACTAGCTCTCAAATCCAGCTCTAAAAACGAGCTCTTCTCCTAAAACTAACTGTAAACCTAACACTAACACAAAACCTAACCATAGTCCTAAACATAGGCCTAACCATAACACTAAACCTAGCACTAATCCTAGCCCTAATTTAGTGGTAACCATAAGTGAACCCCTAACCCTAGTTCTAAGACTAACTCTAACTCTCAACCTAGCCCTAATTCTATTTCTAACCCTATCCATTACCATAACACTAACATTAGCCCTACTTAGCCCTAAACCCAGGCATAGCCCTAACCATAGATCTAACCAAAACTCTAAATCTAACCCTAACTTTAGCCTAAAACTCACCTAACCCTAGCCCTAATTCTGGCTTTCACCCTAACCCTAACTCTAATCTGAACACTGACACTAACAATAAAACTAGCCATAAACCTGACCCTAAACCAAAATATAAAGCTAACACTAGACTTAGTCGTAACCTTATTCCTAAAACTACAATAATTAGAACCCTAAAACTTACATTACCCATAGCACTAACCTTAGGCCAAATCTAACACAAAACCTTGTCCTAATCAGAAGCCTAAACCTACCCTAAGCATAACCCTAACCCTAACCATAGCCCAACCCTAACCCTAACCCTCATCTTATTCCTAACCCTAGCCCAAAGCCTAAACTTTAGCATAAACATAATCCTAGCCCTATCAATAACAATAACCCTATCCCTAGCCCTAATCCTAAACTTAAGCCTAGCCCTAACCCTAACAATTACCCTAACTCTAACCCTAACCCTAATGATAACTCTAGCCCTAACCCTAACAGAATCCATAACCCAAATCATAAACCTAACCCTAGACCTTACCCTAAACCTAATCCTTGACATAACCCTTGCCCTAACTCAAACCCTAACCTTTACCCTAAACCCAATAGTAAGCCTAGCCCTAAAACTAAACTTAACCCTAAAGCTAACCTTAAATCTAATCCAATCTATTACCCTCAACCTAAATCTAAATCAAATGAAAACCCTAGCCCTAACCCTAAACCTAAACCTTACCATTACTGTAACCTAACCCTAGACCTAACATTAACTTTCACACTAGAACTAACCCTAGCTCAAAACCTTACCTTTACCCTAAACCTAATTATAACCCTACTCTAAGTTTTGGTTACTAGACCTAATGCAAATGTTAACCTTAACTCTACCCCTAATCCTAACCATAACCCTACCTCTAACCCTATACATTACCCGTATGATAACCCTATTCCTAAAGATAAACCTAGGACAAAACCTAACCCTATGGCGAACTCTAAATCTCTCCATTAGCTTAAACCTACACTGAACCCTAAACCTAACCATATCCATTACACTAAACCTAACTTTAACCCTAGAGCTAACCCTTTCTCCAAATCTTAACCTAAGCCTACACGTAAGCCTAACACTAGCACTACGCCTAACCGTAATACTAATTTTATACCTAGCCGTAACCATAAGCCTAAGACTAAAATAAAATTTAGCAATAGCCCTAACCTTAAACCTTAACTTAATCTAAACCCTAACACTACAACTAGACCTAACTGTAGCCCTAATTGGAGTCATAACTAACCTAAATCTAACCCTGACTCTGACTCATATCCTAGCACTCACCCTAGCTCTAAACACTACCCTAAACTTAAACAGAACCCTATCAGTAACCCTAGACTTACTTCGAGTCCTAACACTAACCATAAAACTAACCCTGACCCAACCCATATCCTAACAGTCACCCTATCTCTAAACACTGCCCTTAACATAAACTGAACCATAAGAGTAATTCTACCCCTTATTTAAGTCTAACTCTAACCCTAAAACTGTCCCTGACTCATATCCTAACACTATGCCTAGCTACAAATATCACCTTAACTTTAAACCTATCCATAACACCAGACCTACCCCTACCCCTAACTCTAATTGTAACCCTAGTTCTTATATTATTCATTGCCCTAACCCTAGTCTTAACACAAACACAAAAACTAACCCTAATTAGAGACCTAAACCTAGATTTAACCCTAACCTTAACCCTGAATCTGGACCTAAACCTAGCTCTAAGCCTATCCCTTATCCTAAGCAAAACCTCAACCTAATGATAACCCTAGACCAATCCCTAATACTTAGGCTAACAAAAACCCTAACCCTAATAATAGTCCTAACCCTAGCTCTCACTCTAGCTCTAACACTATCCCAAACCATAACTCTAATCCTGACCCTTATTCTGACCCTAAAACTAATCCTAGGTCTAAACCTGAACTTAACCCTAGAAAAAACTGTAACATTAGCCCTAGATCTAAACCTAATCCTAAGTCTAGACTTAACTCTAGCCCTAGACCTAACAAAAACCTAGCCTTAGCCCTAACATTAACTCTGAACCTAACTCAAACACTAACCATACCACTAGAACTAAACCTAGTCCTCATTCTGGCTGTAACCCTAACTCTAACTCTAACCCAAACACTTACCCTGACTTTAACAATAAACCTACCTCTAAAACTGACCCTAACTGAATATCTAAACCTAACACTAAACCTAGCCATAATCCTAACCCTAAAACTAGCCATAATAATTACCCACAGCCCTAACCCTAGGCCTAAACCTAACACAAAATCCAGGGCTAATGCTAGGCCTAACCCTAGCCCTAAGTGTAACCCTAACCATAACCATAACCTAACACTCAATTAGTCCTAACCCTAGCTCAAAGAAAAACCCTTACCCTAAATATAAACCTACAACTATCCCTAATATATCTCTAACACTAGCCCTATCCTAAACTTAACCTTAGCCCTAAACCTAGCTCTAAACCTACCCATTACCCTAAACCTAACCCTAAACCTATTGATAACCCTAGGCCTAACCATAACTCTAAAACTAACCAGAAAACTAACCCTAGAACTAACCCTAAACCTCACACTCGACATAGACCTAACTCTGGCACAAACTCTAACCTTTTCTATAAAGCTAAACATAACCATAACCCTAAACCTATACCTCAATCTAACACTAAACATGACCCTATACCTTCATCTAGCCATATCCATTACTCTAACCCTAATTTTACTCCTAATGATGACGCTAGACCTAATCCTATCTCTAACCCTAAGTGTACAGTAATCTTATCCCTAGACCTAATTCTAGACCTAACCCTCTCCCTAGGCCTAACCCTAGCTCAAAACCTAACCCTTATGCTAAACATAAACTTAATACTAAACCTAGTTCTAAACCTAACCCTAACTCAAGACCTATTCCTAACCATAACCCTAGTCTTAAACTTAGCTCTAACAGTATCCATTATCCGAACCATTACCCCTAGCCTAATGCTAATAAGAGGCCTAACACTAACCCTATCGCTAACCCTAACTCTATTAATTACCTAAACCTAACCTGAACCCTAAACAAAACACTATCATTACCCTAACAGTTAACCTAATGCTAATTCATGCTCTTTCCCAAAACCCTAAACTCAAACAAACTCTAGCCCTGACCTTGACCCTAATAATTCATGTAGCTCCAAACCTGAACCTTACCCTAAACCTAAACCTTACATTAGACATAGCCACAAATGTATCCCTAGAACTATCCTCAACCATAACCCTAAACCTGACATTAGCCCTAGCCATAATCCTAGCCCTAGCCCTAACAAAAACCCCAGTCCTTATCCTAGCCCTAAACCTAGCCTTAATCCTAATACTAGCCCTAACCCTAGCCCTAACCCTAATACTAACCCTAGCCCTAACCTTAGCCCTAATATGCACCATTCCTAATTCTAACCCTAACCCTAGACCTAGGGTAAAGAATGGGTTAAGTTTGGTGATAGGGTTAGGGTTAGCATTAGGGTTAGGGTTATGTTTAGTGTAATGGATAGGTTTAGAGCTCGGTTAGGGTGAGGTTATGGATTGTTTTAAATCTAGGATTAGGGTTAAGTTTAGGGATAGGTCTAGGGTTTGGTTTAAGGTATTAGGGTTAGGGTAGGTGTTAGGGTTAGGGCTAGGGTTATGGTTAGGTTAGGGTAAAGGTTAGTGTTTGAGCTAGGGTTAGAGCTAGGGTGAGGTTTAGGTTAAATTTAGGTCTATGGTTATGTTTAAGTTTATGGTTTGGTTTAGGTTTAAGGTTATGATTAAGGTTTTAATTAGGGTTCGGGTTAAGTTTAGGGTAATGGAAAATATTAGAGGTAGGGTTAGGGTTAGGGTTAGGGTATGAGTTAGGGCTAGTGTCAGCATTAGGTTTAGTGTAAGGCTTAATGTTTCAGCTAAGGTTATGGCTATTGCAAGGGTTAGGTTTTGGGTTAGGGTTAGGTTTGGGGTTAGGTTTAGGGTAACATGTATTTTTAATGTTAGGTTTAGTGTTAGGGATAGGGTTATTATTAGGGTTAGGGTAAGGGTAATGGATAGGGTTAGAGCTAAAGATTGGGCTAAG
>NW_026006077.1:17810-22801 GCF_001458135.2 Marmota marmota marmota | reverse complement strand
GTCTAATGTCAGGTCTAGGGTTACCTTTAAGGATATTTTAAAGCTTAGATTTTTGTCTAGGTTTGGTTTAAGGGTTAGGTTTAGGGTAAGGTCAGGTTTAGGGCTAGGGGAATTATTACGGTCATGTTCAAAGCTAGGGTTTGGTTTAGGTTTGAGTTTAGGTTTAGTGTTTAAATAAGCATTAAGTGTAGGATTATGGTAATAATAGCTTTAGATTTAGGGTTCAGGTTATGTTTAGGGTAATTGATAGGATTGGGTTTAGTGATAGGGTTAGGGTTAGGCCTAGGGTTAGCAATAAGGTAAGGTTTATGTTTAGGATAATTGATACAGTTAGAGTTAAGTTTAGGGATAGGGTTATGGTTAGGATTAGGTCTTGAGTTTGGGTTAGATTGAGGGTTAGATCTATGGTTATGTTTAGGGTTATGTTTAGCATAAGGGTTAGGTTATGAGCTAGGGGAAGGGCTAGAGCATGGATTAGGTTAAATGTTAGGTCTAGGGATAGAATTACATTAGTTTTAGGGTTAGAGTTAGGGTTAGGGCTAGGATTACCATTAGGGTTAGGTTTAGTTTTAGTGTAATGGATACGGCTAGATTTAGGTTTAGGATTAGGTTTAGGGTTAGATTTATGTTTAGGGTTTAGTTTAGGGCTATGGTTATGTTTAGGTTTTGAGCTAGGGTTAGGGTTATTGTGAGTGTTACATTTAGGGTTAGGTCTAGGTTTAGTTTTCTGGTTAGGGCTAGGTTTATTTTTAGGGTTAAGGCTAGATTTACCAATAGGTTTACGGTTAGGTTTAGGGTAATGGGTAGGTATAGAGCTATGGTTAGGGCTAGAGTTAATGTTATGTTTAGGGCTAGGTTTAGGGTTAGATTTAGGGATAGTTCTAGGTTCATGTTTATTTTAAGGATTAGGCTTTGAGCTTGGCTTAGGATGAAGGCTATGTTTAGGGTTAGGGTTTGGGTTAGGGTTACACTTAGGGCTAGGTTAAGGCCTAGGATTAGCTCTAGTTTTTGTTTTAGGGTTCGGGCTGTGGGTAATGTAAGGTCTGGGATTATTGGTAGGGCTAGTTTTAGGGTTAGGGTTATGGCTAGGTCTAGTGTTAGGTTTATATTTTCAGTTAGGGTCAGGTTTAGTGGTAGGTTTACTGATAAATGCTGGTTAGTGTTCGAGTTCGAGTTCGAGTTAGGGTTATAGCCAGAATTAGGGCTAGGTTTAGGTCTAGAGGTAGGGGTAGTGTTTGGCTCAGGGTAAGGATTATTGTTAGGTCTAGGACTAGGTTTTGGTTTAGGTTTAGGGCTAGAGTTAAGGCTAAATTGAAGATTAGGTTTAGGTCTAAGGCTAGTGGTAGAGTTAGGTTTAGGAATAAGTTTATCGGTAGTGCCAATGTTAGAGTTTATTGTAGGATTAGTGTCAGGTTTAGACCTACTTTTAGAGTTAGGTTCAGAATAAGGGTCAGGTTTAGCATTAGAGTTTGGGTAGGATTAGTGTTAGAATGAGGGCTAGGGTCAGAACTATATATTTGGTTAGGATTTTTGTTAGCCTAAAGATTAGGGATAGGTATAGGGGTACCATTATGGTTAGAGTTTTGCTTAGGGATAGGAATAGGGTTAGAGCTAGGGTTAGGGTTATGGTTAAAGCTAGGTTTAGAGCTTGGATTAGGGCTTGTTTTGTATTATATTTAGGGCTAGGGTTAAGGCAATGTCTAATATAAGAACTAGGGTTACAATTAGGGTTTGTTTTAGGGTTAGGGTTAGGGATAGGTCTAGTGTAGGGTTAGGTTTAAGTTTAGGGTGATATTTAGACTTAGGATTAGTGTTAAAATATGAGTCATGGTCAGGGTTTGGATTAGCACTCGAATTAGCGATAGGTTTGCTGTTAGGTATTTGTTTATGGTTAGGATGGTGTCTAGAGCTATGGTATATGTTGGGATAGGAGTCTGTGTCAGGGTTAGTTTTAAGGTTAAGGTTAAGGTTAGGAGTCAAATTAGGGCTAGGGTTATGTCTAGATGTAGTTTTAATGTGGTTTAAGTTAATGTTTAGGGTTAGGGCCATTGCTCTGTTTTGTTTTACTGCTAGGGTTAGGTTTAGGGATAGTTTTATAATTAACATTAGAGTTAGGGCTAGTGTTAGGCTTCAGCTTGGGTTAGGGTTAAATTTAGAGTTAGGGTTAGATATAGGGTTAGGGCAAGGACTATGGATATGGCAAGCATTAGTGTTAGGTTTAGAACCAGGTTTTGGCTTATGGTAAGAAATAAGGTTAGAACTAGGGATAGGGCTAGTGTGAGAGTTAGAGTTAGTCTTAGGGCTAGGTTTAGGGTTAGGTATAATTATAAGTTTACTGGAAGGGCCAGTGTTAGGGTTTGTTCTATGCTTAGTTTCAAATTTAGTCCTAGTATTATTCTTTGGGTCAGAATAAGGTTCAGGGTTTGGGATTAGATTAGAGTTAGAATGAGGGCTAAGGTCAGGACTATTAAAAGGGTTCAGATTTTGGTTAGCCTAAGGATTAGTAATAGGTCTAGGGTTACCATTAGGTTTAGTGTTTCATTAAGGGTAAGAGAGAGGGATAGAGCTAGGGTTAGGGTTAGAGTTAGGGTTAGAGATAGTGTTAAAGCTAGGTATAGAGCTTGGTTTAGTCCAAGTGTTTGTAGTTGGTTAAGGTTAGGGTTAGGGCAATGACTAATGTAATAACTGGGGATACCATTAGGGTTAGTTTTATGGTTAGATTTAAGGGTTAGAGTGATATTTAGAACTAGGATTAGTGTTAGATATGAGTGAGGGTCAGGGTTAGGCTTGGGAATTGTATTAGGGATAGGGTTAGTTGTAGGTATTGGTTTAGGGTTAGGTTTAAAGTTAGAGTGATATTTAGAGCTGGGGTTAGTCTTAGGATATGAGTGAGTGTCAGGGTTAGGGTTAGGAATTGTATTAGGGATAGGGTTAGTGGTAGGTATCGGTTTAAGGTTAGAATGGTGTTTAGAGCTAGGGTGAGTGTTTGGATATGAGTCAGTGTCAGGGTTACATTTAAGGTTGGGACTATATTCTAATTAGGGCTAGGATTAGTTCTAGATGTAGTGTTAGGGTGGTTTATATTAAGATTTAGGGTTAGGGCTACTGCTTGGTTTTCTTTTACTGCTAGGGTAATGGTTATTGCTAATTTTATGATTAGTGTTAGGGTTAGGGCTAGTGTTAGTATTAGGCTTAAGCATAGGTTTTAGGGTTAGATCTAGGTTTAGAATAGGGCAAGGGTTAGGGCTAGTGTTAGATTATTTTTTTTACATTTTTATTTATTTTTTTATTATTTGTTCTAAACATTACAAAGTTCTTGACATATCATATTTCATACATTTGATTCAAGCAGATTATGAAATCCCATTTTTACCCCATATACATATTGCAGATTCACATTGGTTACACATCCACATTTTTACATACTGCCATACTAGTGTCTGTTGTATTCTGCTGCCCTTTCTATCCTCTACAATCCCCGCTCCCCTCCCCTCTTCTCTCCTCCCTTCCCATCTTCTCTCTCTACCCAATCTACTGTAATTCATTTGTCTCTCTTGTTTTTTCCCCTTTCCCCTCACTTCCTCTTATATGTAATTTTGTATAACAATGAGGGTCTCCTTCTTTACCATGCAATTTCTCTTCTCTCTCTCTTTCTCTCCCCTCTCTCAACCCTGTTTAATGGTGATCTTCTTCTCATGTTCTTCCTCCCTATTCTGTTCTTAGTTGCTCTCCTTATATCAAAGATGACATTTGGCTTTTGTTTTTTAGGGATTGGCTAGCTTCACTTAGCATAATCTGCTCTAGTGCCATCCATTTCCCTGCAAATTCCATGATTTTGTCATTTTTTAGTGCAGAGTAATACTCCATTGTGTATAAATGTCACATTTTTTTATCCATTCATCTATGGAAGGGCATCTAGGTAGGTTCCACAGTCCAGCTATTGTGAGTTTTGCTGCTATGAACATCGATGTAGAAGTATCCCTATAGTACGCTATTTTAAGGACTTCAGGGAATAGTCCGAGAAGGGTAATAGCTGGGTCAAATTGTGGTTCCATTCCCAGCTTTCCCAGGAATCTCCATACTGCTTTCCAAATTGGCCAGACCAATTTGCTTTCCCACCAGCAATGTACAAGTGTACCCTTTTACCCACATCCTAGCCAGCACTTGTTGTTGTTTGACTTCATAATGGCTGCCAATCTTACTGGAGTGAGATGGTATCTTAGGGTGGTTTTGATTTGTATTTCTCTGACTGCTAGATATGGTGAGCATTTTTACATGTACATGTTGATTGATTGTATGTCCTCCTCTGAGAAGTGTCTGTTCATGTCCTTGGCCCATTTGTTGATGGGGTTATTTGTTACCTTATTGTTTATTTTTTTGAGTTCTTTGTATACTCTGTATATTAGGGCTCTATCTGAAGTGTGATGACTAAAAATTTGTTCCCAGGATGCAGGCTCCCTATTTACCTCTTTTATTGTTTCTCTTGCTGAGAAAAAACTTTTTATTTTGAGTAAGTCCCATTTGTTGATTCTTGTTATTAACTATTGTGCTATGTGTGTCCTATTGAGGAATTTGGAGCCCGATCCCACAATATGTAGATCAGAGCCAACTTTTTCTTCTATCAGATGCAGAGTCTCTGATTTGATATCAAGCTCCTTGATCCATTTTGAGTTAACTTTTGTGCATGGTGAGAAAAAGGGATTCAGTTTCACTTTGTTGCATATGGATTTCCAGTTTTCCAGCACCATTTGTTGAAGATGCTATCCTTCCTCCATTGCATGCTTTTAGCCCCTTTATCAAATATAAGATATTTGTATCTTTGTGGATTAGTCTCTGTGTCCTCTATTCATACCATTGGTCCACCCACCTATTTTGGTACCAGTACCATGCTGTTTTTGTTACTATTGCTCTGTAGTATAGATTGAAATCTGATATCACTATACCGCCTGATTCACACTTCCTGCTTAGACTTGTTTTTGCTATTCTGGGTC
>NW_026006077.1:5614-12671 GCF_001458135.2 Marmota marmota marmota | reverse complement strand
AGGCACAGACTGTTTGCCCCAGATCCACGTCAGCTCAGAATTGCCTAGTGATCCTGAGCAAACAGCATTTAGATGGTTTAAGACTCCCTATGCCCACGCAGCTGAAGAGGTCAGAGACTTGATCTCTCCGCACCCGCCGCCATGTTGGATCCTCCCATCCTAGTGTTAGATTATGGTATTTAATAGGGTTAGAACTAGGGATAGGGCTAGTGTGTGTTAGAGTTAGTCTTAGGGCTTGGGTTAGGGAAATGGGTAAATTTTGGCTAGGATTGTAGCTATGGATAATGTTCAGCTTAAATAGAGAGTAGGGTTAGATTTAGGATTAAATTTAGGGTAAGGGATGATGTTATAGCTAGGTTTAGAGATAGGGTGATATTTAAAATTAGTGTTAGGACTTTGGTTAGGGTTAGGGTTAAGATTAAGGCTATGATTAGGGCTTATGATTAAGGTTTTGATTAGAGCTAGAATGAGGGTGAGTGTTTGTTTTAGGGTTAGGGCTAAGATTTGGGGTATGGCTAATTTCAGGTCTAGAATTATGTTTAAAAATAATTTTATTTTTATGATTATGGCTACAACTCATGTACATGTTAGGTTTAGAGTTAGAGTCATGTTTAGGACTAAGCCTTTTTGCTAGTGCTATTATTATGGACAAGGTCTTGTTTAAGGTATGGATAGGTTAAGGTTTAAAGTTAGGCATCAAATTAGCATTAGGGTTAGGGCTAAATTAGGGATAGGATTAGGGTTATGGTTTGTGTTCAGCATAAATATAGATTAGGGTTTGATTTAGGATTAAGTTTAGGGTACGAGATGATGTTATAGCTAGTGTTAGTGTTAGGATTAAAGTAGGTAGGGTGATATTTAGAATTAGGGTTAGGGCTTTGGTTAGGGTTAGGGTTAGGGTATGATTAAGGCTAGGTTTAGGGCTAGTATGCAGGCTAGTGTTTGTTTAAGGTTAGGGCTAGGATTTGCGGTATGGCTAATTTCAGGTCTAGAATTATGTTCAAAGATAATTTTACATTTATGATTATGGCTACGTCTCATGTAATGGTTAGGTTTAGGGTTAGGGTCATATTTAGGCTAGGGGTATTATTATTGACAAGGTCTGGGTTAAGGTTTGGATAGGTTAAGGTTTAAATTTAGGTTAAATTTAGCTTTAGGTTTAAGGCAAAATTAGTGCTAGGATTAGGGCTATGGTTAGTGCTCAGCTTAAATATAGAGTGGAGTTAGAGTTAGTATTAAGTTTAGGGTAAGGGATGATGTTACAGCTGGGTTTAGAGGTAGGGTGATATAGGGTGATATTTAGAATTGGGGTTAGAGCTTTAGTTAGGGTTAGGGTTATGATTAAGGCTAGGTTTAGTGCTAGGATGAGGGCCATTGTTTGTTTTAGGGTTAGGGCTAGGATTTGGTGTACAGCAAATTTCAGGTCTAGAATTATGTTTAAAGAAAACTTTATGTTTAGGATTATGGCTATGTCTAGTGTAAGGGTTAGTTTTAGGGGTAGGGTCAGGTTTAGGCCTAGGGGTATCATTATGGACAAGGTCTGGGTTAAGGACTGGGATAGGTTAAGTTCTAAAGTTAGGGATAAAATTAACATTGGGTTTAGGGTTAGAGTAGTGATAGGGTTAGTATTAGGGTTCAGGTTACGTTTAGGGTTATGGATAGAAATAGGATTAGAGATAGCATTAGATTTAGGCCTAGGGTTAGGATCAAGTTTATGATAATAGATAGGGTTAGGTTTTTGGTAATGGATAGGGTTAGACTAGGGTTAGGGCTAGGGTTATAGTCATGATTAGGGCTAGGGTTATGGTAAGGACTTGGGTTAAGTTTAAAGCTTGGGATAGGGCTCAGATTATGGTAAGTTTTGGGTTAAGTTAGTTCTAGGGTTAGGATTATGGCTAATTTAACTACTAGGGTTATATTTAGGGCTAATTTTAGGGTTAAGGTTAGGGCTAGGTTGAGTGATAGGGTTAGGTTTAAGATTAGGGTGATGTTTAGAGTTACGGTTAATGTTAGTGTCAGAATCAGGGTAAGAGTTAGATTTAGGGTTTGGCTTAAAACTCAATATAGATCTAGGGTTAGTTGTAGGTGTATGGGTAGGGTTTTATGTAGTTTAAGGATTAGTGTTAGAACTATGGCCCAATTTTATTTTAGGCTAGGGCTAGGGTTAGGGCTATTTATAGGATTAGTGTTAGGATTAAGACTATTGTTAGGGTTAAGCTTGGGCATCAGGTTAGGGTTAGATTTAGAGATAGGTGTTGATCTAAGGTTAGTGCTAGGGCTAAGGATAGGGCAAGGATTAGGACAACGGTTAGGGCTTGGTGTTAGAACTAGTGATAGGGCTAGTGTGAGACTTAGAGTTCGTCTTATGGCTAGGTTTATGGTTATGGTTAGGGATAGGGATAAATTAGTCCAATGGTTCATGGTAGGTTTAGGCCTAGTTCTAGGATTAGAGTTTAGGGTTACGTAAAGTTTAAAGGAATGGGTTATACCTAGATTGAGGTCTTGGGGAGGGTTATTATTAGGGTTAGGGCCAGAGATATTGTTAGGATTATGATTAAAGCTAGGGTTTAGGACTAGAATGAGGGGTAGTTTTTTATTAGGTTTAAGGCTAGTATTAGGTCTAGGGCTAATGTCAGGTCTAGAGTTACAATTAGGAATAGATGTAGTGTTAGGTTTATGTCTTGGTCCAATGTAAGGGTTAGGTTTAGTGTAAGGGTCAGTTTTAGAGCTAGGGTTATTATTAGGCTCAGAATCAAGGTTAGGGTTTGGGTTAGATTAGGGTTTAAGTTTAGGGCTCAATTTAGCAATAAATTTAGGATTAGGGTAATGACATGATTAGGTTTAGGGTTTAATTGTGGTTTAGTGTAGTGGATAGGGTTAGTGTTAGGCCAAGGGTTAGCATAAGGGTTAGGGTTTTCATTAGGGTAATGGATAGAGTTAGATCTAATTTTAGGGCTAGGGTTATGTATAGGATTAGGGCTTTATTTTGGGTTAGTGTTAAGTTTAAGTTAAGGGTTAAAGCTAGGTTTAGGTCTCTGAATAAGGCTAAGTTTTGGGTGAGGTTAGGGCTAGGATTAAGACTATGGCTAATATATGAAGTAAGTTTATGAATTGTGCTAGTTATAAGGTTAGGGTTAAGGCTAGGTTTAGAATTAGGATTAGATTTACTGTTATGATGGTTTTAGAGCTAGGTTTAGTGTTAGTGTCAGAGTCAGGGTGAGAGTTAGTTTTCAGGTTATGGTTAGGACTAGAATTAGGTATAGGGTTAGAAATAGAGTTAGGGATAAGTATAAGGTTAGGTTTTGGTTTAGGTTAAGGGATAGGATTAGGGATATGACTTGGTTGTTTTTAAGAGCTAGGGCTAGGAATAGGGCTAAGGTAAGGCTTGGTTTAGGGTGATGTTATGGGAAAAGTTTAGAACTATTTATAGGGCTAAGTCAAGAGTTATAGTTAGTCTTAGGCTAGGGTTATGTTTAATGTTAGGGATAGGGCTAAATTATTCTTGGATTAGGGCAAGGTTTAGTGTTAGAGTTAGGCCTAGGGTTAGGGCTACGTTTAGTTTTAGGGTTTGCAATAAGATTGGGTTTAGGGTAAGGGATGAGATTATACCTAGATTAGAGCTAGGGTGAGGGTTTAGAATTAGAGTTAGGGTTAGGTTATGAATAAGTCGAGGATTATGTTGAGGATGTGGGTTATGGTTTGTGTTAGGATTATGACTAGGATTAGAGCTAGGACTAATGTCAACTCTAGGGTTACAGTAAGGGTTTTAGGGTTAGGTTTATATTTAGGTCTATTGTAAGTATTAGGTCTATGGTTAGAGACAGGTTTAGAACTAGGGGTATTATTAGGGTCAGAATTAGAGTTTAGGTTAGGTTATGGTTTATGGTTAGGGCTCAAATTAGCATTATGTTTAGTGATAGGTTAACCATAGGTTTAGGTTTAGGGTTCAAGTTAGATGTAGGGTAATGGATAGGGTTAGGGATGGACATAGGATTAGGGTTTGGCCTAGGGTTATCATAAGGGTTAGGGTTATCCTTAGGGTAATGTATAGTTTTAGAGCTTGGAATAGGGCTGCGTTATGGTTAGGATTAGGTCTAGTGTTCGGCTTAGGCTTAGGGTTAGGGCTATGGTTAGGTTTAGGGCTAGCTTTAGGGTTAAAGATAGGGTAGAGGTTGAATTACCACTAGGTTTTGCAATAGGTTAGGACTATGGCTAAATTAAGAACTTGGTATGATTAGGGCTAGTTAGGGTTAATATTAGGGCTAGTTATAGTTTCAGGGTTAGGGTGATGTTTAGAGCTAGGGTTAGTGTCAGGGTCAGTGTTCAGATTAGGATTATGGTTAAGGTTAAAGCCAGAATTAGGACTGGGGTTAGGTCTAGGGGAAGAGTTAGTGTTTGGTTTAGGCTAAGGGTTGTTATTAGGGCTAGGTCTATGATTTTTTTAGGTCTAGGGCTAGAGTTATGACTAGATGTAGGATTAGGTTTAGGTCTAGGGCTAGTTTTAGTGTTAGGTTTAGGTATAAGGTTACCGGTTGGGCTAGTGGTAGATTATGGTTTAGGGATAGGTTCAGGTTTAGGCCTATGATTAGTGTTAGGGTCAGAATAATGGTCAGGGTTAGGGTATAGGTTTGGATTATGTTTAGACCTAGAATGAAGGATAGGGTTAGGACTAGTAATAGGATTTGGGTTTGGGTTACATGAAAAATTAGGGTTAGAATTAGGATTTGCATTAGTGTTTGGGTTTGGCTTAGGGAAAGGGATAGGGTTAGAGCTAGGTTTAGGGCTAGGGCTAGGGTTAATGTTTAAGCTAGGTTTAGAGATCGGATTATGGCTAGAGTTAGAGTAACGGCTAATGAAAGAACTAGAGTTACAATTAGGGTTAGTTTTAGGATTATGGTTAGGGGTTAGAACTCTAGTTCTAGGATTAGTTTAAAGGATAGGGTGATATTTAGAGCTAGTGTTAGTTTTAGATTAATAGTCAGGGTCAGGGTTAGTTTTAAGATTAGGGTCAGGATTCGAATTACGGCTGGATTACTCTGAGTTTTGGTTTAAAATTAGGATGGTGTTTAGAGCTCGGGTGAGTGTTCGGATATGAATCAGAGTCAGGGTTAGTATTAAGGTTAAGATTAGGACTCGAATTAGGGCTAGGGTTAGGTCTAGGTGTAGGGTTAGAATTTGGTTTAAGTTAAGGTTTAGTATTAGGGCTATTGCTCGGTTTTGATTTACTTCTAGGGTGAGGGTTAGGCCTAGTTTTATGAGTAGTGTTAGGATTAGGGCTAGTGTTAATGTTAGGCTTAGTCTTAGGATTAGTGTTAGATTTAGTTAGGGATAGATCTACGGTAATGGCTAGGAATAACGACAGGGCAAGGGATATATCTAGGGTTATGGCTAGGTATAAGGATAAATCAAGGTTGATGGCTAGGGTTAGAGGTAAGTTTAGGGTTATGGTTAATGTTACAGCAAGGGATAGGTTTAGAACTAAGAATAAGGCTAGTGTGAAAGTTAAAGTTAGTCTTAGGGCTAGGG
Source organism: Marmota marmota marmota (assembly GCF_001458135.2). Taxonomy (NCBI): domain Eukaryota; kingdom Metazoa; phylum Chordata; class Mammalia; order Rodentia; family Sciuridae; genus Marmota; species Marmota marmota. The sequence goes on along the minus strand of NW_026006077.1, from coordinate 7,145 downwards.
TTAGGGTTAGGCATAGGGTTAAATTAGGGCTAGAATTATGGCTAGGGTTATTATTCAGCTTATGCCGAGCATTAGGTTTAGTTTTAAGGTTACGGTTAGGGTAAGGATTGGCATTGGAGCTAGGTTTAGAGGTCAGGTGAGGGTTAGAAGTAGGGTTAGGCCTATGATTAGTGTTAGGTTATGTTTAAGGCTAGTTTTAGGGCTAAGATGAGGACTAGGTTTTGTTTTAGTATAGGACAAGGATTAGGGCTAGGGCTAATATCACATCTAAGGTTATGGTTAAAGATAGTTTTAGGGTTAGGTTTAAGGATAGAGATAGTGTAAGGGTTATGTTTAGGTTAAAGTCAGGTTAAGAACTAGGGGTATTATTAAGGTCACGGTCTGCGTTAGGGTTTGGGATAGGTTATGGTTTAAATTTAGGGCTTAAATTAGCATTAAGTTTAGGGTTAGGGTAATGATAGGGTGAGGTTTAGGGTTTAGGTTTGGTTTAGGGTAATGGATAGGGTTAGGATTAGGGATAAAGTTAAGTTTGGGCCTAGGGTTAGCATTAGTGTCAGGGTTATAGTTATGGCAATAGAAAGGGTTAGAGCTAGGGTTAGTGTTAAGTTTATGGTTATGATTAGGGCTAGGTGTAGGATTAGTGTTAGGATTAAAGCTTGGGTTAGGGCTTGAATTAGGGCTAGGTTTTGTGTTAAGTTAGTGCTAGGGTTAGGGTTATGGCTAATGAAAGTACCAGGTTACATTTAGGGCTAAATTTAGGTTTAGGTTTAAGACTAGGTCTAGTGTTTCATTTAGGTTTATGGTTCAGTGATGTTTAGAGGTAGGGTTAGTGTTATGGTCAGATTCAGGGTCAGGGTTAGTTTTAGGTTTAAGCTTAAAACTCGAATTAGGGCTAAGTTTAGGATTAGGCTTAGGGTTTGGTTTAGTTTAAGGGTTATGTTTAGGGCTATGTCTCGGTTTTATTTTAGGTCTAGGGCTAAGATTAGGGCTAGTTTTAGGATTAGCATTAGGGTTCAGGCTAGTGTTAGGTTTAGTTTTAGGCTTAGGTTTAAAGTTAGATTTAGAGTTAAAGTTTACATCTAGGATAGGGCTTGGGCTAAGGATAGGGCTAGGGTTAGCTCTAGGATTATTATTCCAGTAATGGATAAGTTTAGAACTAGGGATCGGGCAAGGGTGAAACTTATAGTTAGTCTTAGGGCTAGGGTTGTGGGTTGGGTTAGGGATAGGCCTAAATTAGGGCTAAAATTAGGGCTAGGGTTAGGGTTAAGGTTAGGCCTAAGGTTAGGGTTGGGGTTAAGATTAAGGCTAGGTTTGTGGCTAGGATAAGGGCTGGGGTTTGTGTTAGTGTTAGGGCTAGGATTAGGGCTAAAGTCATCATTAGAGATAGGGTTAGGGTTAGGATAATGGATATTATTAGATGTAGGTTTAGGTTTATTGTTAGATTTAGATTGAGGTTTAGGCTTAGGGTTAGGGCTATGGTTATGGTTAGATTTATGGTAAGGGTTAGGGTTTGTTCTAGGTTTAGGTCTAT
>NW_026006077.1:0-1708 GCF_001458135.2 Marmota marmota marmota | reverse complement strand
GTTAGAAATAGGTTAAGGGTTAGTGTTAGTGTTTGGGTTAGGGTTAGAGTTATTTTTAGTGTTAGGGTTAGGGATAGGTTTATGGTTAGGATTGGCATTAAGGTTAGGTTTTGTGTAGGGGTTAGTGTTAGGTTTAGTATCAGAGTTTTCCTTAGGATTATGTTTAGTGTTAGGTTTAGGGTTACACATAGGATGAGGGTTAGGTTTAGTGTTAGGTTTAGGTTTAGGGTTAGTGTCAATATTGGGGTTAAGGTTAGGATTTGTGTTATTGTTAGGGTTAGGGTTAGGGTTAGTGATAGGGTTAGGGATAGTTTTAAGGTTAGCATTAGCGATATGTTAGGGATAGTTTTAGGGTTAGTGTTAGGGTTAGGGTTAGTCTTAGGGTTAGTGTTACGGTAAGTTTTAGAATTAGTGTTAGAATTAAGGTTAAAGTAAATATTAGGTTTAGATTTAGGGTGAGTTTTAGAGTTAAGTATATGGTTAGGGTTAGTTTTAGGGTTAGTTGTAGTGTTAGGGTTAATGTTTTTGTTAGGTTTAGACTTAGGGTTAGGGTTTGTGTTAGGGTTAAGAGTTAAAGTTAGGGTTAGGTTCAGTATTAGGCATATGGTTAGGGTTAAAGTTAGGGTTAGGGTTAATGTAAGTTTTATGGTTAGGCTTGTTGTTAGGGTAAGCGTTAGGGTTAGGGTTAGATTTACGGTTAGAATTAGTGTTAGGGTTAGTGTTAGGGATAGGGTTAGTTTAAGGGATAGGATTAAGGTTAGATTAGGGTTAGAGTTAGGGATAGGGTTAGGCTTGTTATAGGGTTAGTGTTATAGTTAGTGTTAGGTTTAGGGTTAGGGTTAAGTTTAGTGTTAAGTTAAGGATTAGGTTTAGGGTTAAGGTTTGTGTTAGTGATTGGGTTAGGGTTATGGTTCGTGTTAGGTTATGTGTTAGGTTTAGGGTTAGGGATAGGATTTGTGTTAGGGTAAGGTTTAGGGTTATAGTTGGATTATGATTTGAGTTAAGGTTAGGTTTAGGATTAGGGTTAGTGTTAGGGTTAAGGGTAGGGTTAGGTTTAGAGTTATGGTTAGGGCTAGGGTTAGGGTTAGTGTTAGTGTTAGGGTTAGGGTTAGTGTTAGCTTGAGGTTTAAGGTTACAGTTATGGTTAGTGATAGGGTTATGGTTAGTTTTAGGTTCAGAGTTACGTAAGGGTTTGGATTATTGCTAGAGTAGTTAGGTTAAGGGTTAGATTTAAAATTAGGGTGAGGATCAGGATTAGGGATTGGGTTAGGGTAAAGGTTAGTTTGAGAGTTAGGATTAGGGTTAGGATCAGGGTTAGTGTTAGGGTCAGTGTTAGGTTTAGGGTTAGAGTTTGTGTTAGGTTTATATTTAGGGTTATGGTTAGGGTAAGGGTTACATTTGTATTAGGGTTAGTGTTAGGGTTTATTATTAGGGTTAGTCTTAGAGTTAAGGGTAGCATTAGGGTTAGTGTTAAGATTAGGGTTAGGATTAGGGTTAGTGTTAGGTTTTGGAATAGGGTTAGAGTTAGTGTTAAAGTTAGGGTTAGTGTTAGGTTTAAGGTTAGGGTTATGGTTAAGTTTAATTCTAAGTTTAGGTTTAGGGTTAGGTTTAGTATTAGGTGAGGTTTAGTATTATTGTTAGAGTACTAGTTAGGGTTAGGTTTAGGGTTAGTTTTAGAATTAGGGTGAGGTTCAGGGATAAAGATAGG
>NW_026006076.1:0-5398 GCF_001458135.2 Marmota marmota marmota | reverse complement strand
GTGAATAAAGATACAATGAAAACAGAAGTGCAGGAATATCTTTAACAAAAGGATTCCTATTTGTTTACATATATACTCAGAATTATTATTACTGGATTGTGTAGCACTTTAAAAAAAACAGAATTATTATTTATTTCTTTTTATTTATTTGGATACTGGAGATTAACCCATAGGAACTTTACCAGTGTGCTACATACCCAGTCACCACCACTTTCATTTATTTATTTTTCAGACAGGGTTTTAATGAATTGCTTAAGACCTTGCTAAGTTTTTGAGGCACATCTTTAATTGAGATCCTCCTGTCTCATCCTCTTAAGCCACTGGGAGTACAAGCATGTACAACCTTGTCCTGCTATATCAAATTATTATTAGTGAATTATGTAGAATTTTTACTTTGAGCTTTTAAAGAACCTTAACACTCTTATCAAAATATATACATTTGTTAAATTTATATTGTCTCTAACATTTTTACATATTTATGTACCCTGGAATCCCTATTATTTTTCAGATATTTTCTTGGATTAGTGCTGAGTATTATGCCTAGGGGTGCTTTCCACTGAGCCACATTCACAGTCCTTTTTATGTTATATTGTAAGACAGGATTTTATGTTATATTTTGTGACAGGCTCTCACTGAGTTGTTTAGAGCCTTGCTAAGTTGATGAGGCTGTCTTTGAACTCACAATTCTCCTGCATCATTTTTCAGAGCTTCTAGGATTTCAGGCTTGTGCCACCACACATAACAATATTAGATTGTTATGATATCCATTCCAACAGCACTGCCAAGGCTGCAGAAAATCTATTTGATTGATGCATTAAATCCCTGAGGCAAGTTGATGTGCAGTAGCTGGTATAGGAAAGTTGTGTAAAGATATCCCAGGAATAAACAGGGATCTTTTTTTTCTAACCCCTTTTGTGAATTACTGTTCAGAACCAGAGTCAATAAAAGTCCTGGAAAAGCAATGTAAATTTATTTGTTTGTAATTGAGATTTGCACATGCTCAGTCACCTGTGCATCCAAAGCTTGGAACTTCAGAACATAGTAGCTTCAACAAAATTTGTTAAACTTGAGACACTTGGGGCACAAACAAATTTATTTAGAAGTAATTGATAGTTGTGGAGTTATTACTGTGGTTAGCAGTGTTGGGGCAGAGCTCTTGAAGTGCTAAAAATCTCAGTCAGGCTATTGGTGATTTACTGTATTTTACACTATTACATGCACAATACAATACTTCCAGCAACAGCAGTTTAGAATATATGCTGAGAAATGTCTTGAGATAAACTTACACATTTGATATTTGACTATTTCTCTGCATTGATCTCAGCTCATGAAATAGTTTGAAATACATTCATGATACCTCAAAAATCTCCACATTTTCTATTCCTTAGATATATGTGTATCACTTGACCCAGTATTTCTTTTTACTGAAGGTAATTCTGGTCATTGGGGACTTGGTCCCACAAGTAGTCTTTTGCTCAAGAGAGAACCAATGCCCAGTTTAACCCAGCTTTTCCTGCTTATTGAAAGTAGATATTTTCTAAATTTTCTACTAAATTTTCTACTTAATTATGACTTTGAAAGAGATACTCATAACATGAGTTGCTTTTTTATTATATGTACATATAGATGGAAAGATGATCCATAATTTTAATATTCTGCTTATTTTCAACACCATTCCCCTTTAACATCTGCCTTTTTTGTGTGTGTTGCTAAGGTTGAAACCCCATACCCTGCATATTATGCACACATGCTTTGCCACTTAACTGTGCTACCAGTCCCAATTTCTAACTTCAGATTGGTCAGTTTCATCATTCATGTCTAAGATTAATTTTTATATGGTTGAACATAGTTAGACCTTTCTGTTGCTCTTAACAATACCAAAAGTGAAAATGAATATGGATTCAGATTTTGTTCATGTTATGATTCTTTAGTCTGTATTATTGTAATATAGCTTTTAATATATACTAGTGTCACATTACAATCACTACTTTATTGGTTCTTCTAAATTAAAAGTTTGGGAGTATTTTGCATTCTTTACTTCCCAGATAAATTTTAGTTAAAAAAATTGTTTTGTCTCTTATTAAAACAAAATCATCTTAAAACTTTTATGGGAATAATTATACTTTAAATTGAAGGAAAAAATATTTTCTTTGCAATGATGTGGTTTATTTTCACACATAGTATTTATAATTGAGTATATTATGTGTTTCTAAAAATTTCTATTTTTTAATAAGTTCTACATATTTCTATTGAAACCCTCTCTACATTTGATGTGTTACAAAGATATCACATTTATATAATATTTATGTGGTATTTTGTTTGTTTAAATAAAATGTAATAAAAATAAATATGTTTCTGGGCTCTAAAATTTATTTTTTTCAAAGTTTAGTATTTCTTTCTTTTTGAACATACCTCCTCTTTAATCCCAGTCCCCATATTTCAACTGTATGAAGTAATATAGCAGTAGCCTTATGCTATCATGTAACTATATACTATAACGGCTCACTTGATACTTATTAAAGAGCATTATGAATAACAGTTGTTTACAACTTCATCTTTAGTTCATGAAGATTTATTTCATTTCCTCATAAATACTGTGTAATTATTTGTATCTGATGTTATTTTTATTTCTCCAATTTGTTATTTTTTAATTTTTGAAAATTTCTATTTATATAAAGTCATAATTCAAGTCTCTACCTGCTTTTCTCTTGGTGTTTCATTTTCTTCTTTTTTTTTAACAAAGTGCTTAGTTATATGTAAGGTCTAGTTCTCTCACTGTCACTTCTCTTTATACCTTTCAATGGTATAATTTATGAATATTATTTTTATCATAATGTTGCCCAGTTTATAAATTTTTAATATTTTTGTAATTTTTTGAGAAGAAATAGCACCTTTTTGTGATTATTGAGATTGAAATCAAGGGTGCCATTTGACTGAATTACATTCCTAGCAATTTGTTTTTTAAATATAATGTTGAGATAAGATGTTAGTAAGTTGCCAAAGTGGCCTTAAAATTTTAATCCTTATGCCTTATCCTCCCAAATAGATGGTATTAGAGGCATGCACTATGATATTTACACTATACACCCCTATTTTTATTTTGGTGAGACACATCTCCAGCCCATATACCCAGATGTTAATATTCTCTTTGAAGTAATAAGTCATGAATTTTAAAATTTAAATTAAATTTATATCACTTTTCCTAGTACAGTCTGGTATTACTAACTTTTAGTAAATTATTTCTAGTATTTTAAAAACTAATTTAATGAATGACTGTGGGTTTTTAAATTGTTTTTGTTTGATTGTTTTACAGAGTTATTTTGTCATTTTTTAGGGCTTGATGAAGGGTCTTTTTTTTTCCAGAATAATTATGTCTCCTATTATCGAATGGGTCCATGTGAAGTGTGTTGAAAATAATGATTCCAAAATGTTCATTCAATCTTCACATTTCCAAGGCTATTGGGAGCAGGGAAAGGACAATATTAATAACTAGGAAACCATTACCAGCAGAAGAAAAGTGCCAATCTCTCACGTGAAGTGTAATATAGATGTTTCAGTGGTAAGATGGTGTAAGAACCACCACCCTAGGTTTTGGGGATTCTATAAATCACCATGAATAGCTTCAAGTCTTACTCTTCTTCAAAATAAAATTTCTTCTTCTTGCTTGAAAAATGAAGCACTATGAATGACAAAGGTGAATAAGACTTAAGTTCTCTGGAGGTGCTGAGGTTGATCTTCAGTTATAGTGTATAAATAGTCCAGTCAGGAGGGTCTTACAATTGTCTCATCTTTTCCAACTATATGGAATGGAACATTCAGATGTACTGACCTGTAGTAACAAAAAATGCATTTCAGAGAGGTGATATCACATAATTTTTAGGGAAGAATCTTGGAAATGTGAGGAAAATATATGCATATATACGCATATCTATAGAAAATTAAAAAAAAATTAAGCGCAAACACCAAAAAGTACTTCTTAAACTAACTCCATTGGAATTATATAAAAGTAAAAAAAAAATAGCTCATTTATTTTTAGTTACAGCATAGCTACAAAATTTTAAATGTTGTAAAATACTCTGCAGGATATTAAACTAAACTAATGATATATCATGTACTTAATTTAGTAAGTAATACTGAAAAAATCATAAACATACCACAAGACTTTTTCTACCATATCAATAGGTACCTATTCTGTAGCAATATATCTTATCTAAATGCAATTTAGTTGCATGTGCAAGTTTTGATAACATAAGATTTAAGATCTAGCTTGGCATGGTGGCAAATGCCTGAAATGTCAGCAGCTGGGGATTGTTAGAGAGGAGGATTGAAAGTTCAAAGCCAGCCTCAGCAAAAGCAAGGTGGTAAGGAAATTAGTGAGGCCCTGTATCTAAATAAAATACAAAGAAAAGAGCTGAGGGTGTGACTAAATATTTAAGTACCCCTGAGTTCAATCTCCAGTACTCCCTAGAAGAAAAATAAATAAATAAATAAAATACAAAATAATGCTGGGGATGTTACACAGTGGTCAAGTACCCCTGAGTAAGAATATCAATTTTAACCTTAAAAGCAGTTGAAGAAGCATGAATTATTATTATTATTTTTTTATTGGTTGTTCAAAACATTACAAAGCTCTTGACATATTATATTTCATACATTAGATTCAAGTGGGTTATGAACTCCCATTTTTACCCCAAATACAGATTGCAGAATCACATCGGTTACACATCCACATTTTTACATAATGCCATATTAGTAACTGTTGTATTCTGCTACCTTTCCTATCCTCTACTATCCCCCCTCCCCTCCCCTCCCATCTTCTCTCTCTACCCCATCTACTGTAATTCAATTCTCTCCTTGTTTTTTTTTCCCATTCCCCTCACAGCCTCTTATATGTAATTTTGTATAACAATGAGAATTATTATTTTTTTATACTAAAAATTCTATTTTACCTTTATTTTGAGATAATACTTCTCACTGTGCCTCATATAGTTAAGGAAAATGGCAACTAAAAGTGTAATTTTAATTTATTTGAACATTGCTGAGGAAAAAAGTGCACATAAACTTAATGCTACTGGTTAAAATCTACTTAAAATAGGTATAAGAATATACCAAGGACTAAGTGTGTTGGTGCAGGCCTGTAATCCCAGTTGCTGGAGAGGCTGAGGCAGAAGGATCAAAAGTTCAAAGCCAGCCTTAGCAAAAGAGAGGTGCTAAATGACTCAGTGAAACCTCATCTCTAAATGAAGTAAAAAAATAACCCTAAGACTGAGTCTCAGTAGATGAGTGTTCCTGCGTTCAATCTCCAGTATCCCCTATGAATAAAAATGTACCGAGGGACTGGGGCTGGGGCTCAGTAGCTTACTTGTCTGGCACCTGTGAGTCACTGGGTTCAATTCTC
>NW_026006075.1:0-5400 GCF_001458135.2 Marmota marmota marmota | reverse complement strand
TGTTTAGATCTCGGGTTAGTGTTATGGTGAGAGTAAGGGTCAGGGTTAGTTTAGGGTTAGGTTTAAAACTCGAATTAGGGCTGGTGTTTAGGGTTACGTGTAGGGTTAGGTCTTGGTTCCGGTTAAGTGTTAGGGTTAGAGCTTTGACTCAGTTTGGTTTTAGAGTTAGGGTTAGTGTTAGTGAAATTTTTAGGATTAGTGTTAGGGTTAGGGCTAGTCTTAGATTTAGGCTCAGGCTTTGGTTTAGGGTTAAATTTAGAGTTAGATTTTTATCTAAGGTTAGCAATAGGGCTAAGAATAGGGCAAGGGTTAGGACTAGGATTTGGGATAAGGTTAGTTTTATGGTAAGAGTTAGGATTCGAACAAGTGATAGGGCCAATGTGAGAGTTAGAGTTATTCTTAGGGATAGGGTTAGGGTTAGGGTTAGGGATAGGGCTAAATTATGGCTAGGGTTAGTGTTAGGGCTAGGGTTAGAGGTGGTTTTAGAATCAGTATCAGGTTTAGGGCTAGTTTTAGGCTTATGCATCAAGTTAGGGTTAGATTTTAAAATAAGGTTTCGATCTAGTGTTAAATCTAGGGCTAAGGATAGGACAATTGTGACAGAAAGGGTTAGGGTTAGAGTTAGGGTTACATTTATTAGGGTACGGGATGTGGTTTTGGCTAGGTTTAGGGCTATGGCAAGGGTTAGTATTAGGGTTAGGGCTTAGTTAGGGTCAGGGTTATGATTAAGGCTAGGTTTATGGCTAGGATGAAGTTTAGGGTTTCTGTTAGGTATAGGGATAGTATTAGGGCTAGGGCTAATGTCAGGTCTAGTGTTATAGTTAGGGCTAGATTTAGTATTAGGTTTATGGCTTGGTCCAGTGTAAGAATTAGGTTTATGGTAAGATTTATTTTTATATCTAGGACTATTTTTAGGGTCAGGGTCAGGGTTAGGGTTTGAGTTAGGTTAGAGTTTAGGTTTAGGGTAATGACAGAGTTAGTTTTAGGGTTTAGGTTTGGTTTAGTGTAATGGATAGGGTTAGGGTTAGGCCTAGGGTTAGCTTAAGGGTTAGGGTTATTGTTAGGATAATGGATAGGTTTAGACCTAAGGTTAGAGATAGGGTTATGTATAGGATTTGCACAAGTTTTTGGTTAGGGTTAGGTTTATGTTTAGGGTTAAAGCTAGGATTAGGAATCGGATTAAGGCTAGGTTTTTGGTTAGGTTAGGACTATGGTTAAGGCTACGGCTAATGTATGAAGTAGGGTTATGATTAGTGGTAGTTATAGGGTTAAAGTTAGGGCTAGGTCTAATGTTAGGTTGAGGTTTACGGTGGTGATGATGTTTAGAGCCAGGGTTAGTGTTAGGGTAAGAATCAGGGTCAGTTTTTGGGTTAGGGTTAGGACTAGAATTAGGAATATGGTTAGGGCAGGGTGTAGGGTTAGGTTTTGATTTAGGTTAAGGTTTAGGGTTACAGCTATGGCTCGTTTTTTTTTTTTTTTTTTTAATGCTAGGGCTAGTGTAAGGGATAGTTTTGAGATTAGCATTAGCATTAGGGCTAGTGTTTGGTTTAAGTTTAGGCTTAGGGTTAGGGTTAGATCTAGGGTTGTGGCCAGGGCTCTGGATAGGGGTAGGGTTAGAACAAGAGTTAGGGCTAGGATTAGTGTTCTAGTAAGGGATAGGTTTAGACCTAGAGTTAGGGTTAGAGTGAGAGTTAGAGATAGTCTTTGGGCTAGAGTTAGGGTTAGGTTAAGTGATAGGGCTAAAGTAAGACTAAGATTAGGGCCAGGATTAGTGTTAGGGTAAGGTCTAGCATTTGGGTTAGGGATAAAAGTAAGTGTATGTTTAAGGCTAGGATAAGGGCTAGGGTTTGTGTTAGGGTTAGGGCTAGGATTATGTCTAGGATTAATATCATGTCTAGGGTTAAGGTTAGCAATACTTTTAGGGTGAGTTTTATGGCTAGGTCTAGTGTAAGTTTCAGGTTATAGCTAGGGGAATTATTAGGGTTATGGTCAGTGTTAGGATTTGGTTTAGGTTTGAGGTTAGGTTTAAGGCTCAAATTTACATTAGGGTTAGTGATAGCATAATGATAGTGTAAGGTTAGGGTAATTGATAGGTTTGGGGAAAGCGAAAGGGTTAGGGTTAAGCCTAGGGTTAGCATTGTGTTAAGGGTTATGTTTAGGGTAATGGATACAGTTAGAGTTAAGGATAGGGATAGGGTTATGGTTAAAATTATGTATTGTGTTAGGGTTAACGTTAGGGTTAGAACTAGGATTAGGTTTAGGGTTATGTTTAGCATAAGGGTTAAGTTCTGATCTATGGTTAGGGCTAGGCTGAGAGTTAGGTTCAGAGTTAGGTCTAGGGATAGGATTATGATAAATTTTGGGTTAGGGTTGGGGTTAGGGTTAGACCTAGGTTTAGTGTTAGGGTCAGAATAAGGATCAGGGTTAGGGTTAGGGTTTGGATAGTGTTAGAGCTAAAACAAAGTCTAGGGTTAGGACTATTTATAGGGTTAGGGTTTTGTTTTGTCTAAAGACTAGAGATAAGTCTATGGTTACTCTTAGGTTTAGGGTTTCGCTTACGGTAAGGGATTGATTTAGGTCTATTTTTAGATCTATGGTTAGGCTTAAAGTTAGACTTAAAGCTAAGCTTTGGGCTTGGTCTAGGGCTAGTTTTTGTGTTAGGGTTAGGGCTAGAATTAGGGCAACAGCTAATGTAAGAACTAGGGTTACCAGTAGGTTTAGTTTTAGGGTTAGGGGTAGGGATAGTTTGAGTGCTAGGGCTAGGTTTAATGCTAGAATAATACTTATAGCTATGGTTGTTGTTAGGATAGGAGTCAGGATCTGGGCAATTTTTAGGGTTAGCATTAAGACTCAAATTAGGGCTATTGTTAATGTTAGTGCTTGGTTTTAGTTTAGGGCGGTGTTTAGAGCTAGGGTGAGTGTTCGGATATGGGTCAGGGTCAGGATGAGTTTTAAGGTGAGGCATAGGACTCGAATTAGGGCTAGGTTTAGGTCTAGGTGTAGTGTTAGTGTTTGGATTAAGTTAAGGTTTAGGGTTAGGGCTATTGCTCGGTTTTGGTTTACTGCTAGGATTAATGTTAGGGCTAGTTTTACAAGTATCATTAGAGTTAGGGCTAGTGTTAGTGTTAGGCTTAGGATTAAGTTTAAGATTAGATTTAGAGGTAGGGTTAGGGCTGGGACTAAATTTAAGGAAAGTGTTAGGACTAGTGTTAGGTTCAAAGTAGCAGATAGGGATAGAACTAGGGATAGGGATAGGTCTAGGGCAAGAGTTAGAGTTAGGGTTAGGGCTACGGTTAGGACAATGACTAAAGTACGAACTAGGGTCATGAGTAAGGCTAGTTTTAGGTTTAGGTTAAGGCTATATATAGTGTTAGGGTTAATTTTAGTTTAGCGTGATGTTTAGAACTAGGATTAGTGTTAGGGTCAGTGTCAGGGACAGGGTTAGTTTTAGAGTTAGTTTTAGGGGTAGTAGGGTTAGGGTTTGATTTAAGTTAAGGGTTAAGATTAGGGCTATGGCTTGGATTTGGTTTATGGCTAGGGCTGGGGCTAGGGCACTTTTTAGGATTAGTGTTATGGTTAGGGGTAGTATTAAGGTTTGGTTTAGGCTTATTGTTAGAGTTAAATTTAGAGTTAGGTTTAGATTTAGACTTAGGCTTAGATCTAGGTTTAGGATTAAGGCTAAAGATAGAACTAGGGCTAGGGCTAGGGCAAGAGTTAGAGTTAGTCTTATAGATAGGTTTAGGGTTAGGATAGGATTAAATGAAGGCTAAAAATAGCACTCGACTTTGTGTTAGGTCTAGGTTTAGGGTGAGGGTTAGGGTTAGGTTTAGGGTTATGGTGAGTTTTGGGGTATAGGGTGAGGTTATAGGTAGGTTTAGGGCTAGGGTGAGGAATAGAATTAGGGTTAGGGCTCAGGTTATGGTTCAGGCCAGGATTAAGCTTAGGTTTAGGGCTAGGATTATGGCTAGGGCTAATTTCAGGTATAGTGTTATGGTTAAAAATAGTTTTAGGTTTAGGTTTATGGCTACATCTAGAGTAAGGGTTAGGTTTAGGGTTAGGGTCAGGTTTAGAGCTAAGCGTACGCTTAGGGTCAGGGTCGTGATTAGTGTTTTGGATAGGTTAAGGTTTAATGTTAGGGCTCAAATTAGCATTAGAGCTAGGATTAGGGTGAAGATAGTGTTAGGTTAGGTTTCAGGTTAGGTTTAGGGTAATGGATAGAGTTAAGATTAGGGATACCGTTAGGTTTAGGCCCAGGTTTAGAATTAGGGTTACGGTTATGGATAGGGTTAGAGATAGGGGTACGGCTAGGATTACAATTATTGATAGGGTTAGGCTTATTGTTAGGTTTAGGGTTAGGGTTAGTTAAGGGTTAGGGTTAGGGTTACGTTAGCGTCAGGGTTATTGTTTTGGTTAGGGTTTGTGTTAGTGTTAGGATTAGGTGTAGGGTTAGTGTTAGGGTTAGGTTTAGGGTTAGGATTAGTGTTAGTAATAGGGTTAGGTTTATAGTTAGGATTAAGACCATGGTTCAGGTTAGTTCAAGTTTTAGTTTTTGCTGTAGGTTTAGGTAAAGTATAGGGTTAGGGTTAGGGATCAGATTGGAACTAGGCTTTGGTTTAGGTTAGGGATAAGGTAGGACTATGGCTATTATCAGAACTAGAGTTAAGATTAAAGTTAGTTTAATGTAATGCATAGGGTTAGGGTTAGGTTTAGGCCTAGTGTTAGCATAGTGGGTTATCATTAGGGTAATAGATAGGGTTAGACCTACAATTAGAGGTAGGGTTATGTATAGGATAAGGGCTTTTTTTGGGTTAGGGTTCGATTTACTGTTAGGGTTAAAGCTAGGTTTAGCAGCTGGGGATGTGACTCAAGAAATAGCGTGCTCAAAAAACATCCAAGAGATATGGGATAACATAAAAAAAACCAAACCTACAAGTCATTGGGATAGAAGAAGGTACAGAGATTCAAACCAAGGGAATGAGTAACCTGCTGAAAGAAATAATTACAGAAAACTTTCCAGAAATAAAAAAGGAAATGGATATACAAATTGTAGATGCATACAGGACACCGAGCACACAAAATCACAGTAGACCAACACCAAGACACATTGTTATGAAGATATCCAATACACAGAACAAAGAGAAAATACTAAAAGCTACAAGAGAAAGTAGGCAGATTACATTCAGTGGTAAACCAATAAGGTTAACAACTGATTTTTCATCACAGACGCTGAAAGCGAGAAGATCCTGGAACAACGTATTTCAAACACTGAAAGACAATGGATGCCAACCAAGAATTCTGTATCCAGCAAAATTAAGCTTCAGGTATGATAACGAAATAAAAATCTTTCATGATAAACAAAAGCTAAAAGAATTTGCAGCCAGAAAACCAGCATTGCAAAGC
>NW_026006074.1:0-5401 GCF_001458135.2 Marmota marmota marmota | reverse complement strand
GGAGGAGAAGGAGGAGGAGGAGGAGGAGGAGGAGGAGGAGGAGACTAGATGGGATGAGAGGATTCAAGAGAGAGGTCCCTGGACACTTGACATTTCTTTCTAATATTTGAATCAAATAATTGGGGGGGCTTTGATGACATTGCTTGAAATAATTTGGCTATAAATGTTTCATTCCCTGTTGCTGAGAGGACTCCTGGTGAATATGATTTTATGATTGAAGATTACCAGGCAGGGAATTTAAGGGGAATCCTTGGCATCAACACTTGTGTAGAGGAGGAAACAGTGGAGGGAAGGAACAGAGGCAGTGTTGGACAAAGAAGAAAGCTGAGCTGTGTAAGGTTTCAGCAGAGGCCTCAGCCAACTACCAAAACACACTCACAGTTGCTTTACATTGTGGTGAGGATGATAGACCTTTACACTCTTGCATGACCAGCTATTGAGTGTAAACTTCTCACTAGAAGGGAATGTGATCTTGGTCTGGGCACCTCTTCTCAGCCAAAGACATCTACAGAAAGAAACAAGAGTTTCTCTTTACAGAAAGAACTGAGTGTTTCAGTTGGTTGCACTTTTAGAAGCTGGGAGAATAAATACCTCCATTGAAAAAAGGGTCCAGACAACACATAACAGCATACACCCTAGCATATCCTTTGTACTACTCAGATCTGTTACTTCCTGTATGTTCTTATTTGGAGCCACCAGGGTTATAGTTATGCTGGATTTTTACTGGGTCAGACCTACAGAAGATAAATGGTATGAATAAAATCTATACCACTGTTGCTGATTTTAGGACTATAATTAATGTAATTAATATTCACTATCTCCATCCTCAACTGTGTAGATTCCCCTCAATGTTGGCAAGTACCTGTGCTCATCATAATGTTTGTGGTCACCATGATTCTATCAGATTGTGGCTATTGTCCTCTGATGGCTAAAATGCAGCATGAGATTCCAAGAACATTGCAGGTGATCCTCCTGGAAACCAAAAATACAACTTTTTGTCCTAACTGAGTGAGAACAGCTTATTTCCCACTGATTACCAAAGATAGTCATCTGCCAGGACAATGAATCTTCTTGCATGCTCATTCTTTAGTTCAAGGAGTCCAACAAAGTGTCCAGGAAATAGTCACAGCTTATATGCAATAGGATTCTTGCTGTGTCCCTTGGTAGAAATGCCCTCCTCCCTCACTTTGGGTATTTTGAATGGGCTAAAACCTAGAGCTATGTAGACAGAAAGCACACATTTACCAGAAATCACAAATTGGTTTGATAATAAAAATGTACATGTAAAAACCCCAAATTAGGGATAATAAATGGGACCAACAATGCTTAATCCCCTTGATGCTTGAACACATATATTCTACCTGATGGGGACATGACACTTATAAAGGACATTGACTCAGTAAAGTTTGAAAAACTGTAACCCTTAAGCCAAATCTATCCTGTTGCCAGTTATATAAATGATGCTTTGTTGGATCACTCATCTACATATTGTGATCACTCACCTACATATTGTTGAAGACTACTTTCTCTCCATAATGGCCATGTTGAATAGTTGTAACAGAGACCATATGATCTGCAAACCTAAAATATTATGTGGTTCACTATAGAAACAAAAGCTTGTCAATTCCTGATCTCTGTGTATATTGCATCCTGAAAGATGAGGTCTCAATCATCTTATCTCAATTTACCTCTGCCAGCTCAGCTCATTGCTCTATCAGGCTGGAGCTTCTGGGTATTGTCCTGTGTAATTAAACCAGTGGATTCCATGGTCATGTGCCTGCTTCTATACTTATTGGGTTGTAAAATATGTGTCTTAATCTGACATAATATGTAAAATATTCGTCTGGCAGATTACTCAGCAATCCCTTGGTTGGTAGTGCTGGTTGACATCCTACAGTTGGGAAAGGCAAATTCCTACTCAGAAAATATTCAGGGTTTTTTTTTTGGTTATTTTTTATTGATTTTTTAAAAATAAATAATAGTGGAATGCATTACAATTCATATTACACATATAGAGCACAATTTTTCAGATCTCTGGTTGTATATAAAGTATGTTCACTTCAATTCGTGTCTTCATACATGTACTTTGGATAATGATGCCCATCACATTCTACCATCATTGCTAACCTCATGCCCCCTCCCTTCTCCTCCCACTTCTCTGCCCTATCTAGAGTTTGTCTATTCCTCCCATGCTCCCCCTCCCTACCCTGACTATGAGTCAGTCACAAGGAGAAAAGATAGCCTCTTCAACAAGTGGGGTTGGGAAAACTTGAAATTCATATGCAACACAATGAAATTAAACCCCTATCTCTCACCATAAACAAAATTCAACTCAAAGTGGATCAAGGACCTAGGAATTCAACCAGAGAATCTGCATCTAATAGAAAAAAAGCAGGCCCTAATCTTCATGATGTTGGATCAGGCCTCAACTTCCTTAATAAGACTCCTATAGTGCAAGAATTAAAACCAAGAATCAATAATTGAGATAGTTTCAAACTAAAATGTTTCTTCTCAGCAAAAGAAACAATCTGTGAGGTGAATAGAGAGCCTACACCTTGGAACCAAATTTTTACCCCTCACACATCAGATAGAGCACTGATCTCTAGGGTATATAAAGAATTCAAAAAGCTAAGCATCAAAAAAATAGAAAAAAGAAAAAAAAACACAAATAACCCAATCAACAAATTAGACAAGGACCTGAACAGACACTTCTCAGAAGAGGATATACAATCAACCAACAAATATATAAAAAAATGTTCAGCCTCTCGAACAATTAGAAAATACAAATCAAAACTACTCTAAGATTTCATCTCACTCCTCTCAGAATGGCACAATAAGTGTTGGTGAGGATGTGGGGGGGAAGGACACTCATATATTGCTGGTGGCACTGCAAATTGCTGCAGCCAATATGGAAAGCAGTATGGAAATTCCTTGGAAATCTGGGAATGGAACCACCACTTGACCCAGCTATCCCTCTCCTCCGTCTATACACAAAGGACTTAAAAAACAGTATACTACAGGGACACAGCCACATCAATGTTTATAGAAGCACAGTTCACAATAGCTAAACTGTGGACCCAATCTAGATGAAATGTCATATATATACACAATGAAATATTACTCAGCAATAAAGGAGAGTAAAATCATGGCATTTGCAGGTAAATGGATGGAGTTGGAGAAGAAGTTAGCCAATCTCCCTGCCCCCCCCCCCAAAAAAAAAATGCCAAATGTTTTTTTCTGATATAAGAAAATATTCTTATTCTTGGAAAAATGAATTCTTGCCATTGTAGGATAAAAGATATTTAACATAGCCAACTTTCCACAAAGTATATGGTTGGTTTCCTTCAGGGATTTTGCAATATTAAGTTGCTGACTGATTGAAGGTTTAGTAGTAGTGGCAGTAGCTCAATCAGACTTGTTTAGTGTGAGCCCAAGTACTTGGATCTATGCATAATTCTCCCTCCTTTCTTCCATGGCTATTATCTCTATGTCTTTTGTGCAAGTACTGGGACAGGCCAATGACACAGGCTGTCTGACATCGGTTAGCTAAGTTGTTTTGTCTACTTGGTTGTTTAGTGCTTTTTCCATAGTGGTATGCTCTGGTACTATCAACTTGTGACACAAAAATGTACACATTTTGTTACCAGTGCCCTAGATCTACATACATACCTCCAGCAAGAACTCTATCACCCATGTTCCATTCTTTCTGTAAACCCAGGATCATCTAACCAAGCCACTTCCTACTGCTTAAAAATGTCTGTATATTCTAAGGTTGGGCCACTTCTCTTTCCTCCAGATGAACACACTATTAGAGTGAGTTTTGCTTCACCATTGTCTCTTTGAAGGCTCCTTCTTTTTCAAGTGCAACAGTAGCATATACAAGGTTAAGTTTTTGGCCTAACAAATATATTGAGCAACATTTTTATGAACCAAGCTCAGCTATTTTCCTTCTCCAAATCTCCGTATAACCATAATTGAAGCTCCAGTGCAAACATGAATGACATGGCAGATGGAGCTGGGGCAGAGTAAATAGTAAAGCTAAAGCAGCAGAGGGGGATCTGGGTCATCTATATAAGATCTGGCTTCACTTGTGTCCTCTGCCATTACTCAAGTCTGACACCAGATGTTCGACCTCCATATTACAATGGATTCCCGATGCACCTACTCATCTTACTCACAGATCTATTTATGGGGGAAGCTGTGCCCATGTGGGTTTTTGATATCTCCTGGTGAGACCTGCCATCTCTACTAGTTTTCAGTCACCAAACAGGAAAACCTTTTCAAAAAGCACACAGTTCTCTGTAGATCTTTGCTTCCTGTGTTTCTCCTGCTGAGACTAACCACATACTCCATTGGCATTCCCCCTCCACAGACACCTCGAACACAGCCACAGGCCCATGAGGCAGAACTGCCTGTGCTGCAGCTTGGCTTTGCTGCCAACCTCTTCTGCCCAGAGCCTATTCACTGTTGGCCACTTTTCATGTCACCCTTCACAGGAGCAGGGCAGTTTGTGTGTCTTTTGTAACCACCTCAAAGGTTATTATGAAGATTGAAATGCTTAAATATGAAAAAGTCTTGTGAGATATAAATCAGTTTATGGATATAATTTAGTGATCTAGGTTAACTCAAAATTAGCATCGTAACTTATTAGTATATATCTTTCTGACTTTAAAGTGGCATGTGAAGTTTCACTCTTCATTATAATTGTGAGGAATAATAATGCTAGATGGCCACTCATGCTTCACCCAACATATCCTCCCCATAGCTCAGAGTCTAGAGCTTAGGAGTTACTCATTAAATACTTTCTGATGAATTAATTAATTCTGCACTCATCAAAATCAATAATATTAGTAATAAATTCACACATATAACTAAGTTTACCACCTGTAGAATCTACATAAGCTATTGTGACAACATACTAATCATTGTATTGACTCAAAGAGAGGCTTGGTATTATAGAGACAAACATTTGAGGGCTGGGAATGTGGAAATAAGGGCTCAGATATGGAGAGTAACATGTTTGAAGTTAGGTCTGGTTATTTAGCACAACTGTGCCAGAATTCAAACCTTTTAAGACGGCATTCTTTCCATTGCACCATTCCTATGTCATAACTCCATTATTCTGGTTCTCTACAAAAAGTAAAACATTTTCCAGTACAACACAATATCTTAAAGAAAATTTTCAACAAAAGGTCAACTTAAGGCTTACTAATCTAAGTTTCACATCTGTCATAATGCAAGGAAGACTCTCAACATGCATTTTGGCATAAAGGAGGTAAGAAATAAAGTTTTAAAAATTGGCATCACTTTCCTGTGGTACTAATTGATTTCAGGTTATTCTTATCTTCAGATACCATCTGACCTTCAAAGCAGTATCCAAAAAAAAAAAAAAAAAAAAACA
>NW_026006073.1:0-5405 GCF_001458135.2 Marmota marmota marmota | reverse complement strand
ATATATATATATATATATATATATTTTTTTTTTTTTTTTTTAAGAATGACAACTTTGGGGCTGGGGATGTAGCTCAGTAGTAAAGTGTTCATTGAGCATGGATAAGCCTCTGGGTTCGACACATGGTACACAAAGAAATTATAACTTCTAATATTACATATTTGTAATATTATCTTTCAAATTCTACATGATTTTCTTGGAAGAAAATGTTTCTTTGGTACTGCATTATGAAATTTCTTTTCTGGCCTGAGCAGTTCTTAGATGATGGCTGTGAACATGAGTCCCAGTCTCAGATCACTGACAAGTGGTATTGAGAGCTCTTCTCTTTCTGAATGAATGGCAGGTTTCTTTTGGCAGCAGTGAAGTCTGCTTAGCTTTTAGCATTTGAAAATTTCCTGAAATTCCTGAAAATTTAGATTATCTTTTCTAATATTTTTTTTGCTAATTTCCTTTTGCTTGTAGCCTGAGAACAGTTTAGCCTTACTAACTCAATGATATTGCTTGAAACAAAGTTTATGTATTATCCTCCTGACAATAATATCAAATAACTTTTTCTGCAGCCTCTATAAGGAGGGACCAGTTTCCTTCAGGCCAAGGCAGTAATTGAACATAATGATTAATGAGAACTTTGAGAGAGCAGGCATATCTTAAAGATTGAAATAGAGAACATAGACCTTATTATACAGAGGTAGAAGACTGATGATGGGAAGCAGGAATATTGGACTAGTCTGAAAGCTCTAGGAGAGCCCACACACCTTTTACTCATTGCTGTATCCCCAGACACACATCATGTATGCTTTTAGCAACAAGTATGTATAGAATAAATGAACATTTCAGGAGAGAAAAATAAAGAGATTTTTGCCTAAACTATGAATGTTCTTTGTAGTTCATAAAACTGCTTTTAGTGTTCATAGGAGACACATGGAATTTCTTGATTTAATATAATTTCTGACAGAAAATTTCTACAGTAAATGAAGTCTTAAGAATTATGTGCACCAAAGGTTTTTCTTGTACCATTTTCATATACAATGAAAGAACAAACATAAATGCAATCTAAAGAGAACTTCCCATGTGCCTAGAGGTAAAGAAGTGGTTTAGAATGTTTTTGCCAATAATAATTAGAGAATCACATTACCTCATCTACCCTTTCCAACAAGGTCATTTTTTACAACACCAGTGGCATACTTATGTAAGTCAGTTGTCTAACAATAAAAGGTTGATATATGGTATGAGCCAAATGAACTGATTAGCTTCAGGATGGAGAACGTGCTTGTGATCTTGTCTACAGGAGCCTGCTATAATAAAGGAAGCCATATAGCAGTACATGGAATACTAACTTTAAAGAAGGTAATACCAGGCTTCTGATTAAAACTTTGAAAAAACTGGTCCTCAAAGGGACACATCTAATGTTACGTAATCTAGGATTTGGGCTAATTTTATGTAAAGTGGGAATACTTAGACATAAAGTATTTGATATTAGAGCAACCAAAGATTACAGCATTGATGCAATCTAACCTCATTTTATAATTGGGGAAACTTGAACTGAGTGAAGTTAAGAGACAGATATATTTAGCTGTTCTCTACTTGGCAGATATCAGTGTCCCTTGGGCCTCCTTCTGACAGAAGAGTTCACTGTACTTATCATTTACATATCAGGTTTGCTGCTCTACTATAATCTCCTAAAAGCAAGGGATCATGTCTAAAATTCCAAAAATTTAGACATTGTGTATCTATTGCTTGGGTCTTGGCAATTCCAAGCACATATTCTTAAATTCTCAACAAGTTAATCTTAATATAGCATAATATAGTAACCCTAGTTTGAAAAAAATCTTCCAAAAGAAAAAAAAATCAGCCAGGAACTCTCTGATGCCACAACTTTGTCTGACAAAAAGCAGTTTACCTAATTATTTTTAAAAAGAACACTTTTTACTATATGAGAGGGAGATGTTGATATAGGGCTTATATCCAAGAATCCCTGGGAAGTATTGTTAACTATTTGTTATTATTATTTTTTAAGTTTTTCTTACATTAATTAAAGTTTGATAACTAACTTTTCTATATTGATAGGCTAGTTTAATAATGAAATTTTACATTTTAGGCACTGTTTTAATTGAAACTTTTCAAAGTTCATCTCTCCAAAAATGTATTTATGTTGTACGGAAGGAACAAAGTCTACTTCCAGATTTTCTTCAATTGGATGCTGGTTTTTCTGTATCTCTAGATCTTTTTTTCCTAGTTTTTTTTTTTTCTGTTTAATATATTGGGAAGTTTTCATTGTTATAATTTGCCCATGTAGTAAGTTTTGACTATTTTTTTTCTTTTTGTCTTCTTCAATTTTAGCTCACAGCCGCTGTCTAACTCGACAATCCCCATAGTTACTTGAATGAAGCAACGTAGAAGACTAGTGACACTCTTGAGGCAAGAAATATAGCTCATTTGGCATTCTCTTTCTAAGAATCTAAAGATATTATGTGGGGATCCTGCTTGGTTTTTTTCATGTTCATAGCTGTGAAAACAAATTCTGCAATATTCCTTAAAAGTCCCTCTTTTAAAAACCCCCTTAACAATTTTCTGCTTGAAACAAGTGTTTGAACTAACCACCTCTGCGGCTCTGTCAAATTTATTGAAGAACAATTCTGGGCTCTGAGGAGGAGTTTGGCTTCACATCTTTATGGAGTTGGGTTGGCCCCTGCTGAGCTCCTTTCAGGAAAAAATGGTGCTTGTGTTTCCATAATTCAAGAAGGAGAGAATAGCAGGCTTTGATTTACTCAGCATTCATAACTTAAGGATTTCTTCTACTGGAATCACATGTATCTGTTTTGTGATCTGCATTTTTTTTTCTTTTTTCTTTCTTTCTTTGGTATAAATTCATTAGTGTTCTTTTACTTCCTTCATTACTATATAAAATACCAAAAGCTGAGAACTTTTTGAGAAGATAACAATAAAAGAAAAGTATGCAGGGCATAGATGACATCATGTGTCCAGTGCTTCTGGTTCAATATACTCTTTAATTTCAACTTTAGTAAGCATGGAATGCAGGATTACTGCGAAGGTCCTTGAGGCCCTCACACTGACACTCCTTGTATCTACAGGTTCTTTACCACCCCACCCAGCATTATTTTTGTCAGAGTCTGAGGAATCTCATGTCAACAGCAGCACCAGATCCTGGACCAATTTCTTTCAAGAAGGAAAACAAAATACACTTTTCGTTTCATGACATGCATGATAATTTGTTCTTAATACTCAAATTTTCATTGGCAGCTATTTCACTGAATTAGAGTTTCCTGATTTCTTTTCAAGTTTGCAAAAAGTTTACCTTCTCTTCCTCATTCTAATTTCAACCATATTATCGCTTTGGTGAGCAATTATTAAAATAAGATTTTTATGAAGAATTAGCTTATTGTTTGCCTTTGACTTCAGATGATTCTTTATGCTCCTTGAGCAGGGAAGAGATACAAGTTCTCCAGAATCCCCTAATTCTATCATGTGGCAAATATAAATTAAATACCTATTATGTTTAATACATTGAGTATGATTTTGGCACAATGTCAGCATATTTAAAAGTAAAACATTTTGATATTTTTTGAGTATACACTTTATTTTGGGCTAATTGCTTTTTTGCTGCTATATTGCTTAATTCTTTAAAAGTCCTTGTTAGAAATGTTTAATATCTGACATTCCATTTTCATTTTAGGCTGAAATATTAGGAGACATTAAATAATTACTCTTGGTCACATCACTTCCAGAAAATGAAAAGGCAACATTCAAACATGATTATGGCTCTAAAGAGGTTTGGATGGTATGTGTGGTCTTCTTCATGGAGCTCCTAGAAGTAGAAGAACTGAACATTCAGATGTTCCGACAATTGACTAAATGTCTATCTGAGGAGTGTAATCTAAATATTTTCAAAGTTTATCTCATGAAATACAAGAATTCCATGAAGATAATTCAAAGTTTCTTTTAAACCACAAATGTTTGGTTTAAACTTAATAAATGCTAAGCATAAGATTCTATCCATCATCAAATAATGTCTGATTCCAATTTTTGGTGGAGGGGTGGTACCAGAGATTGAACTCAGGTGCACTCCACCAGTGAGCTACATTTCTAGCCCTATTTTGTATTTTATTAGAGACAGGCTCTCACGGAGTTGCTTAGCACCTCGCTATATTGCTGAGGCTGGCTTTGAACTTGAGATCCTCCAGTCTGTACCTCCCAAGCCTCTGGGATTACAGACATGCGGCACTTCACCCAGCCCCTGATTCCAATTTTTGTGATCATAAAGCAGCTTCATTCTTCTCATTGATTTCTAATTGGGAATTGGTTTAAATTTAGTCAAGGTCATTGTACTGTTATGTGTAACTAATTAAAACAAATTTAAAAGTAAAATAAATAAAATTAGATATACTAATAAAATCATATGAACTCTTAGGCATCATTTTTCATATTTTCACAGTAACATTATTAAAGAAAATAATATTGTGCCAATGTAAGAAACACTTCTTTACATATATTCCTCTGTTATTTCTTAAAATGGATATTTATTTTAGTTGTAATCGAAGTGTACATGAAATTTCATATACTACTTTTTACATGACATCACATAATATATTTTTAGTTTATGAAAATTTAAACTGAAGAGGCTGGATTATGTTTCTAAGAGAAAATAATAAATGTGATACTTTCATAGAACACATTTTTTAAATTTATGATTTAAGTTCTTCAGGTGGTTTTCTATTTGCTTCAAAATACAGTTTTGATATAGAAAACTCTGAAGAATAAAAGAAGTAGTCTGTAATCTCATCTACCAGATAATCTCTGGTTACTTGAAAATTAGGGTACAAAACTATTCTAATGTTAAAAATTAAAACATTAAAAAAGGGATAAAAGGATGAAAAATTTGTCTCTCACCTCTTTAATGTTTATCTACAGAGGTAACCAGAGTTAATTTTCTATTTATTTTTCTGGATTAAAAATAGGCACAAATGGACTGGCATTGTAGCTCAGCGGTAAAGCGCTTGCCTAGCCTGTGTGAGGTACTGGGTTCAATCCTCAGCATCATATAAAAATAAATGAATAAAACAACAGGTATTGTGTCCATCTACAACTAAAAATATTTTTAAAAATAGGCACATATCACCAAATATAAATGTGTTTTCATTTACACAGAGACCAAGAACACATCATGTCCTACACTGATTCTTCCACATGACACTTGCATGACATTTTTTGAAAGCTTTGTTCTGCAACATAATATTCCTTATATTAACATTTCTTAACTTATTTAATAAAACTTTTTTCCCATTTTATTTATTATAATACTTGATTTATGTTGTATAGTAAGAAAACTGTAGTTGGTATATACATATATATAACTCTCTCTCTCTCTCTCTCTCTCTCTCTCTATA